>NW_024468557.1:0-151273 GCF_001632365.1 Laetiporus sulphureus 93-53
AGGAGATTAGACAAGAAGGCGAGCGTGCGGAGATGGCGGATAGTTTGGCGAAGGGTGCGATGCTCGCAGGCGAGGAGGGAGAGGGAGAGGAAAGCGGGGAGCAGAGTCAGGCGCGTTCAGAAGAGGGAGGAAGAGGTAAGCACAGCGAAGAGTCATGACAAACGCATTCAACACGTTTGCTCGCGATTGCTCGACTACGGTCTCGGTTTCTTGCATCCACGGTTCTCACCCCCTTCACGCGCAATGCACATCGTCTCACCATATTCTCGCATCGACACTCACTCGCATCCGGCACGACACGCACAACTACGACAGATGACTATTAGATTGCTATGCTCGGCTACCTTACACGCATATGGTGTACTTCACTACTCGTACATACGCATACCCGGATCTACATAGTGGAAATCTACGATTACTTAACTGGTATTCTGGCGCCTATGCTACGCTCGTTATAATACACGTGAGCAGCATTCACGAGGCAGGAAAAAGGCAGAACAATAAGCACAAAGCTTAGGAGGTTGCTGAAAGAAAAGATCCGAAGCAATCGCTAGACGATGTGCACTGAATCACATAGTGTGGCATAGGGGCCAAATGCGTTAGACGATGGCTGTTCCAGGCGAAAGAAGATGTTTAGAGGTGCAGAGAAGTAAGAGAGACAGAGAAGCCATGATCAAGAGTGAAAAGAAAATGATAACAGGACGCGAGAAGATGCACAGAGCGGAGTTACTGTGATGAGGATACATAACGGCCCATTCACGCGCGAGGGGTGTCCAGCAAGGCCGCGTGGACCTTCTTGCCCTCCGTATCAGTGAGCCTTCTCAGCATCGGGAGGTCGTTCTCGAATCTGCGGACGACTCTGAACCACGTAAAACGTACATAGTCGAACCCGTAAATCGTCATTGGGAACGTGTCATCCGTCTCTAGCGAAGGCCCGAGCGCGACGTACTCTAGCGTGGGGTTGATCTTCGCGATCTTCGCCGCGTGCTCTGAGAGGTTCGGCTCCTCGAGGTCGCTCATCCATCCGGGGACCAGAGCGAGCCCTTTGAGCGCGAGCGTCCTTAGCGAGGGGATCTTGTTGTCCTGCACATGCATTACGTGGGTCTCGCGAGCAGCAGATACAACACGAGAGTTACATACGATGTAGTACTTGATGTCCGTCTCATCAATTTCATGAAGCCGAACCCGTATTATACTAGTGAACAGCCGCAGGAACCTGATGCTCGGCGCCGACGCGGCCAAAGTGTTCAGGAAGCTGGAATTTGGGCGGCAGCTCAGGACGACCGGAGACGCGTTCCGTACCATCTGCACCGTCGGATACTCCAGTGAGATATTCGTTTTATCATTGAGGTCGCACGAGATCTCGAGCCGGCGGACCTCAGACGTCAGCGGGACTGGGTTGTCGAAGAATGCATCATCCAGATTCGACCATGCAGTCAGGCTCGAACCGACGTGCAATCCCAGGTTCTCACTTATGTGGAGGTGGCGGATGTGTGGGAACGCCCGGGAAATAAGCGGAAGGTCGTGCACATCACCCGATAATGCGAGCCGCCGCACCGCGGGCCACACCGTGTCTGGCTCGAGCTCCTCGATGAGAGACGGGTAACGGTCTATTTCGAGCGTGACGAGCGAGTTGGTGAGGTTGTGTAGGAATCTGTCTTTTCCTCTGGTGAATGGGCCAAAGAAGTCGATACCGTTGGGATCGGTCTTGCAAGTGATGAACAGATTTACCGTTCGAGGACGACTGTGCATGCGCGACATGATGGCCAAGGTCCGGACGCTGCAGTCTTGGAAGCGGATGTCGTCGAGGCCATGTAGGCCTGCAATCGCATCTGCAAGTGCGGGGCAAGCATCTAACAGGTCGTCTATCCAGTTGACAGTGCGGGTCGATATTATACTTAGCGCGTGTATGTTTATAGCAAGGGAGATGACACGAGCGATTGCCGTCAGCACCTCATTTCCTGGCTTTGCCCAGGAATCGGAGAAATTCAAAAGAGTGAACCGCTTCAGACACGGTGCGCGCTCCGAGGCTTTGGCTGTTATGAACGCGCAGAAGCGCATGGCTTGGCCGGGTTGTGCTAGAACAATCTCCAACAAGAAGCGAGGTAACGCGAGCTTGTACGCTGCACGACACGTTAAGGCGAGGTGCAACGCATCCCAACGGCCCAGGTAGGACATGAGAACCTCCCAGACATCATCGTTCAGCGTGAAGAGATTCATGGCGGATTTTTTGTAAAGTTTTTCAAGCAGTTACATGTGATCAGTATGTTCAATGAGAGTGCTGTACCGTTATCTGGAGCAGAGGCAGAGCACGTTAGACGCCCGAGACTCAACGCATGCTGTTACCACGTGATGTCACGCGACGAGAGCTGCACGCGTAACGCGTAACGTGTGGAGGTCTGATGCTAATGCGCACGGATATGAGCTCGAGCCAGCTGCAGCATCCCTCCTTACCCTCCGTCCTTCCCTCGGCTCCTGCTCTCCAGGATGGTCTGTCGCTCATGCATTTCTGCGAGATGGGCAGGTCATACTAATGCAAGTCCCAGTTACTACCACCCCTCAGCAATTCGAATCCGGCTTAGCTAGGGTTACCACTCCCTCAGAGTAATTGTACTCACCGCACTCATCTTGTTTCATTCACTGAATGCGGAACAGGACGCCGATATTCATCTGTGCATTTGAGCACTGCTATCGTCTATTTCCGTCGCGTGAACGTCTTATGCTCCACCGCAAGCGCGACCACGACTCGGAAGACCAGGGCGATGTCATAACCTGGAATGAGTAATTCTGAGCGCCCCGACTCCATAGATCTGCTAGGAAACATAACCAGTGCGTACCGTTTGGTCCCAGCATGGTCTCAGAAAGATTCATGGATGGTTCATTCAGGACTGGGTACTCAACTGCGCTGCGAGTACTCCATTGTAGACAGTTTCGCGTGGTCTTCTTCTGCGGCGCTTTCCAGTAGATGCAAGCTGCCTATGATTAATTAGGGGCTCATTGCATATCGCAGGGAACTGCGCAAATGGATCGTCGTCGAGTCGATCCTGCCCTGGCCATGACCGCTACCTTCGAGTCTGCAGTAGCTCGCCAATATTGTTACTTTAGCTCGTCATCACACTGTTGAAAATGTATTTTCCCCAGACGATAATTGATGATCAGATGAGCGCGTTGAACGGTTCATGCGTAACCGATCGCGAGAACCCATGCGCGAGATTCGACCACTATGAAGTCACCATCGATGTCTGACACATCGCTGCCCGCTGCATCCTTCTTAGTTCTTCCGGCAATACCAACCTGTATCTCTGCATCCGACGTGCAGTTGGAACGCTGAGCAGCATGAGCATCCTCGAGAAAGTGTCTTCCAATAAGGCGTTCGGCGGCGAGTTGATCAAGTACAAGTTCAAGGTGAGTGCGGTCTCGGCATACGCTCGCGAAAGAGTCACATATCTTAACGGGATTCGACATTGCTACGTACTTAGTCTGCCGCGCTCGGTGGACTCAACGCCAACTTCAACCTCTTCCTGCCCGCAAATGCAGCGAATGGGAAGGTCCCTATCCTTTTCTACCTTTCCGGTCTCACCTGCACAGAAGACAATGGGTGGGTACTACGCTACTAATACATTTTGACGAGCACTTGACGACGACGTGCAGGGCGCAGAAGGGCGGGTTCCTGGGGTCAGCCGCGCAGGAGGGCATCGCGCTGCTCTTCCCAGATACTTCTCCGCGAGGCGCGGGCATTGAGGGCGAGGACGATGACTGGGACTTTGGTACCGGTGAGTCCTCGAACATCAAATGTCGGTGCACGCAGCGGAATGTAACGCTTCACTCTCGACCAGGTGCGGGCTTCTACCTGAATGCGACCAACCCGAAGTATTCGAAGAATTATAACATGCTTACCCACGTCACGCTGGAGCTCCCTGAGGTGATACAGGTTGCTGGACTGCCCATTGTCAGTATGCTGTGTTCTCAGTCATGTGTGCTGAACGGCTCATTCGAATGTGATGCCACGCAGGACCTCAACCGCCAGTCAATCTTCGGCCACTCGATGGGCGGACACGGCGCACTGACGCTCTATCTCAACTCGGTGCTCAAGGGCGTGAAGCAGTACCGCTCCGCGTCCGCCTTCTCACCCATCTCGAACCCAACCAAGTGCCCGTGGGGCGAGAAGGCATTCGCCGGTTACCTGCAGGGCGGTATTGCAGAGGCGAAGGACAAGTATGACGCGACGGATCTTATCTCGAAAACGGGGAAGGAGTCTCTGCACATCCTGGTGGACTATGTGCGTTTCATCACCCTGCCTCTGTTTCCTTCTCCTCCATTCCACAACTTTCTTCGTTCACACTGCTGACACCGCCGACGTGCCAGGGCACTGGGGACAACTTCTACAAGCAGGGCCAACTGCTCCCGGAGAACTTCCTCAAGGCCGCTCGGGATGTCGGCTACGATGAGGTGCAGGTGCGCGTGCGAAGCCAGGAGGGCTACGACCACAGCTACTACTTTGTGCGTGTCCCCCGGTGTTTCCTCGGTGATCCTCGTGCAACAGCCCGCTCACTCTCACCCGCTCTTCCCCCGTTCTATGCAGATTTCGACCTTTGGCGCAGACCACATTCATTGTGAGTCAGACGATGCATTCAATTTGTACTGCTATGACTGACAATTGCTTGCAGTCCACGCGAACTTTCTTAAGGCGTGAGATGCCGGGAATGTTGTGATAGGAGTGCGAATTGCGCAATATAGGGAGAATCTATGTTGCACACTGTACTAGGATTCAGGAAGACCATAAGTTGTAACATCATGCTGCACGACAGCTCCGCATAACCATTGTTTTATCAATGATTTACGTCGCTTCATGACGCTGTACTGCAGTTGAGAACAGCCACTGTGACCTGATGTCCTGTGAGCCCGCAAACTTGGCCGCGATGAGGCTCAAGGCAGGCAGATACATGTAGAAATGCCGATGACGTCTTCGCTCCATGCTGAAAGAGGGTACATGTCATATCTCCGATATACGGACAATCCTAGGAACATACAGGATCGGCGGAGAACAGCATTAATTGGACAGTGTGTAAGATAGGAACAGCAGGCACAGAAGTCGCGGGAGCTAGTTTCGTTGGAGGATCGGCAGTTGAGAGCGCCGCACGGCGCCTGCATCTTGTAATTGAGGCAGATTGTTATTCAGAGTGTCCCGATACGGTCGCGGTAGGCTGCTTCAAGCTCGGCGGATTCACATTCGAACCATTCGCTCCGAAGAGCCCCGGGGATGGTCGCCCGCTCAAAAGGGTTGTAGATGAGCAATTGGCTGCAAAGGAATTGCGCTGGTAAAGGATAATAACGTTCAGCATGTCCGATACAATAGAGAATAGAACGTTGGGTAAGAAACAAATGCTCTCTGCGAGCAGCACGCATGCAGATTCGGCGATGTGATAATTAGCGTACCGTGAGGGATTTTGCCCCAGACATACGGGGGAAAGTCGGGCTCGCCATGGACAATCCTCTTCTTCACAATGCGATCACTTTGTGCGGAACATTGCGATGGCTCGGGAGCTTGTGAGGCATCGCCGAGAACCTCCGATGTGCTGTACGAATACCAGTCTGACTCGCCCTCCAATTTGTCATAATCGAAGGGATGGCCGCCGCTATGTTGTACAAACCATCAGCAGCTGACATAACCGCTAAGGATTCCGGGGCATATACACGTACGCGATCATGATGTACATTATCACTCCCGCGCTCCAACAGTCAGCGGGCATGCCGACATAGCCGAGATGTTTGTGATCGAGGGCTAGAATCCCTTCCGGAGGTAAGTAGGACACTGTGCCGCAGACATTGAAAGTTTCCTGGTAGGCTTTTGGGCGAGCAAGACCGAAGTCCGCGATCTGGATCCGAGGATATGGACCTGGAGTATGAAGAAGAATATTCTCGGGCTATTACAAACCACACCGTTCGTCACGATCACGTCAAGAACAACGATGTCGGAAGATGCTGCTACTTACTTTGAGGTCTTTGTGGGAGGTCAGAACAAGCATTGTGAGTAGAAGGCTCGACAGAGAGCCAACGTGAGCGTACCGCGATGAGAAATCAGTTTGTCATGCAGATATTTCAGACCTCTGAATAGCTGAAACATGAGGTACTTGGCTTCGCCTTCTGACATGCGGGAGTTTTCATGGCCAACAATATATGAGAACAGATCACCGCCCGTGCACAGCTCGAGAAATATGTGTCTGTGAAAGGTCAGCACATCAATCTTTTCAAGGAACGAGGGGTGATCTGCACAGACAGGAAGTGGTCATCATGTTGCGCGGCCCAAACTCGGTTGATGTTAGGCTAAAGAAGCATCAGCTTCACAATCTGTACCGTGTCTCATGAATTACCGACATGGTTCAATGCGATGAGGATATCCACTTCTTTCATGACCTTTTCGACCTTGTCCTTGCTCTTCCGCTTGATAGTTTTGCACGCTGCCTGTCTGAACGCAGTTGTGTCCATCGCGAGATGTACTGTTGCGAAGCTGCCGCTTCCTAAACAATGGGATGTGACCAAGTATTGACCAACGCGCTGGGTTCTAATTAAGACAGCGGCAATTACAGAATGCACATAAACAAACCTTCGTTTTCAGCTGTGGCTCTCGGGGAGGTGTCGGGTCGAAGATGTTGTTTTTCTGCCCAACGGGCTTCTGCATATGGACACACTCGAACTCTGCTCATGCGCCATCAGCATCGCCTTACGATCACCTCATTTCAAACGAACTTTGCGAGTGCGGAATCTGGACAACGTCTCCGTCCATTAGCAAGACGGACGTTTTACGGATCTTGTGTCCGTTCAGCAGTAGGCCGTTAGTGGAAAAGTCCTTCCAATGGCATTGTAAACACAAGACCATCCATAGTAATAGTGAGTCCTGACTTCGCATGACACCAATACACCACCGTTACTCGGCCGGATGCTATAGCGCAGCGCAAGCTCAGGTCAGGTTGCCAAACGCAAGAAGGCTTAGGATGCGAAACCCACGCATATAGTTTACAATGCACATTGGAAACCACCATATCTGGAACGACGTATGAGCTGGACCCTGTGTTAGTTGATTCTAGAATGGAGAGAAGGAGGTTCACACCAAGATGGATGCCTCCCAATGGTTATGGGGCGATCGATGCTTAGCAGCAGAGCTTGGCATAAAGGTTAGCACCATCCGAGTATATGTAAATTCAAAAATATGAATGCCTTCGCGATGCCCGTCTTTGTTCATGGTCACCAATTTGGCGCATATACTCGACGAATCCACCCACTCCGCGGGCTGCGAGAGTGAGGGCGCCCACGTAACAGTCTTTCCGGTGCAGCTCGTTGCAGAGGACATTTTAATGGGAGGATGATGAGCCGCTGCGCCAGTCTATTACCCGAGACGACGATGAATGATGATGGTCGGTCGCGACAGTCTGTGACTCTGCGACGCCACCCCAGTCGCGTCCGACGAGCATCGCGGTCACATGGTATGCAGGACGAATTCGCACGCCACAATATTGATGAAGAAGTTCACGCAATACATAGACTGTCACCGTGCAGTCAGCATCGCGAACGGATACAGGGTGGTACTAGCTGCGAGCCTAATCATAACCTCTTCCGCTCCGCTGTTTGACTCTCTTTGGTTTCTTATGGTGTCTCTTTCCCGCATCGAGGTCGCCCGCACTGGCCAGCACTGCTGCAATTCTCGCCCTTCTCCCGGACAGCGCGGTCCCATCGTCTGCGACGGAATTCTGATGAGGATATCGCTGCATCCGCGTGACCTCCTGCCCGTGCCGAATTGAGCCTTGGAGCCGTGGTCGTGAAGACAGCGACGACTGGTTCGCAAAGAAGTCTTGGTCTAGGTTTCCAAACCTCGGGCCCGAGACAAAGCCGCCGGCGGGAACGAGAGTGCTTGCGCCTGACCCAAGCATCAACGCCGGATCATTCTGAGCCACGAATGTGTCGGCACCTTTCGTGACACGAGTCGTAGGCGCGCGTTTCTTGCCCAACGCACGTTTGAGGGACAATTGTCGGGTCTGTTCGTTGAATTCATCTTCTGGAACTCCCGGTGGCGGATGACAGTATAGCAACTTTGCGTTGACATAGTCCTTGAGGATGTATCTCGCGGCACGCGCCTCGTCAGGATTCCCTTGGCCCGACCGCATGAACCCTCGCGCAACTGTGAAGAGATTGTTAGAATGTACATAGGACATTTCCGCTGGCAGACGTACTGGCATATGCAACCAAGAAGTCTTCCGGGGTAATCTGTCCGTCACCGCCCTCTTCTACCCCTTTCGCTTTGATATTCAAGCCGTATATTGCATCCAGGACTTTCTTCGGCATGCGCTTCGCCACCAGAGCGATGGGACCAGTATGCTCCCGCATCTGATCGATGGGCAGCACGCCGTCACACACCAAATCCGCTTTCGTGGTTGTGAATTGAGGGAACACGAGACCAGGACAGTCGCATAGCATCAGGGTGGGAGAAAGGTTGATCGTCTGGAAGTGCTTTGTCTTCCCAGGCGTTGACGAGACACTGACTTTCTTCTCACCAAGCAAAGCGTTGATTGTACTCGATTTGCCTACGTTGGGATATCCAACAAGACCAACAACGAGCTGGGTAGGGTGATTGCCGCATGAGTCGGTGAATGCTGTACAATTGGTCAGATATGTATGAATACATGAGCACTCAGTCTTAAGAAGATATGCTCACATGCTGAATCAGGCGCCGACTTGACAAACAAGTCTTCGAGCTCCAACACTGACAAAACCTTAACTCTCAAATCCTGGGGATCTTCTTCGATTGACGGCTGGAAATCATCCTCATCGGAGTCGGAGTCGGATGATGAAACAGCATCCGCTTCTTCGGACTCGCTCTCCTCTTCGCCTGCATTCTGCGCGGATACCTCGGGATCCTCACCAGGCCCCAAATGTGTAGAATCCTCTTGTTGATCGCTGCTATGACCCTCCTCTTCCAAGACACTGGCATCCTCCACTGCGATGGCATCTCGGCGGGCCTGTTGTAGAGCGGCGGCATTTGTGGCGGAGAAGAAAGCGTATAGGACCCCTTGTGAATCGAAGTAGTCTGCCCATATGCGCCTAGAAAGGCGTATGTGGACGTTCATTCATGATTTCCGCAAAGGATTGATAACAACTTCATACCTTTGCTTGGCAGTCAGCAGGTCCGCCTTGTTGATCAAGAGAAGGCTCCGTCGTTTTCCCTTCCCCGTACCGGCCTCGCCTTCCGCGCCCTCAACATCCTGGACATATGACTCCAAGTCCTCACACCGGAAGCGCAGTGGGTTGCGGGCATCCACGATCTGTACGATCAGATGAGAGCGTTCAAGTACCCTCCAGAGTTGTCGCCAGACTTCTATATTGCGCTCAAATGGAGTGAGAAGAAATCTGTCCCGTTCCTGGAGACTAGTCCATAGGTTAGATGATAATGCTCCTCCGGAATTCATTGTACACACTCGGCTAGTCCTCTCCTCCAATCTAAAAATGCATCCTTCTCCTGCCTATCCAGCTGTGCTGCTGTCATGTTCTTCGTCCACGGAGGTCTCCTTGGCACGCGCAGCCTCTGACGGTTCTCCTGCTGCTTTTGTAATGTGTCCCTCTCCTCCTCTTCAGTGAGCAGGTAAGGATTCTGCCGCGACCCAGCCGGTGTACTGATAATTTTTACATTGCGACGTTCTGTTCAATCAATAGGTTTCCTTCAGAGATTCGGATAAAGAGGAAGTTAGACATACCAGCCGTGAACTGCGTTCCAGCAAGTTGTGCAGTGTTGAGAAATTCGTCGAGATCCCGCTCCTGCGTGATTGATTGCAATCGAGTCGTCGGATCGATGTCTGTTGTATACTATAGTAAAGCATGAATTAATCTCAAGCGACACTGCGGAGACGGTAGGTAGCAGACTCACAAGGCCTGTCTCCCGTGCTCTATGAGCATCCTTGACCTTCTTATTAATAATTGCACGGCCCAACCCGCTAGGATTCGGATTTTTGCCCTTCGGGGGAGCCTGGCACGGTTTCAGCACACCATACAGGAGCGAGCGTTACAAAAACCGATGAACATGCCATCTGCTGATAGACGAGAGGAGGGTTTAAAGTAGAGCAGACGGGCAAACACAGACTCGGAGCTGAGCGCAATCGTACGCCCGCGATCAAGTACTCTGAGATCTGTGATCGAGATGGGGCACGTGATGTCTCAATTCGGCATGTCTGCAGGATGAGGCGGCAACACCCAAGTTGAACATCACAGCTACCACCGTAACACAAATTGTAATGTGTCGAGTATGATATTGGTACGATCGCAAGCTCCGGGAGTTGCTTCATCAGCAATTACCTCCATCTGCGGTATTTGCTTGCACATTCGCTAATTCTGCCGTGACATATTGGCCTACTTTCATTCCGTTGGCAACCTAGAACCTCATTGCGAGAGATCTTACATCAAATACTACGATAATTCAGTGAACGGTCTCCTTAGCATCGCATTCCTTTGACAATACCTTCTCATGAGAGTCAGGCCAACGGTCGGATAGCAACGCCTCATATGGTGTATCTGCTCATCACCGCCGCGTCTTCGTGTGTACGTCTTGCTTGATCGAGTCCTAGCCTACGAACTTTTCAAACACTCACCGAGGCTCAGGTACCTTTGATCTCGGAGTCTGTTGACGTACCTTCCACTCTCAAAAGTGTCAGTAACTGAAGGCCGCAAATTGCTCCGGAAAGGTTCCCACCATCGAGCCGTTGAAATTGTTGCCGGAGAAATGTTCGGAAGCTCGATCAGCTGATAACATGGAAGTTGCATCACAATTCTTCCGTGGAGATGCAATTAGAGTTTCAAGCGGTTCCAATTCTCTCACCCGCCCAGCCTAAATGGGCACTACGCATTTATACCAAGACGTCGCTCAAGTCATCCTGGGGAAAGGACCTCGGATCCTCTTGCGAGGGGTACATGTATAGTTGCGCAATGTATGTATCGGATACTGGGAACCTCGAACTTACGTTGTCAGGTGTGAAGAATCCCTAACATGAGAAGCGTTGCTCGCTTGACAACCATTCATACTATTTCCCCAGCGCAACTTCATGCGACTGTCAAGGCTGCATGCGTTGTATATGCCGGAACCAATAACATTATTGATGTTTTGTTTCTAGGAACCCCGATCATGCGGCGAGAATGAGTATTTGAAAGGCGCTTGCTCGGATGTCCTCTTGCTTCTCCAAATAACATGTACTGTGTGAGTCCTCCATTACAATGGTGCATGTGATGAGTACTAGCGTACGGCACATGCGTGGATGTATCTCCGTAGTTTGTCCGGAACATGGAAAATGCCTTCGGTCAAGATTTTTGCGCTGCCACAAACTGGACGGAGGCAGAGTATTTAAGGGCTCTACCTTGAACCATCCTCCATCCATATCTCGAACAGCGTAGCGACGTTACATCTCAGATATTATGAAGTTTGCAACAGTTTTCCTCGCCGTATTGGCCTCCACGCTCGCTCCTGCGAGTGTGTTCGGTCAATTCCCGACCCGCCTTGGAGGTGTCAACACTGCGGGCTATGACTTCAGCGTTGTGCGTATCCCTTTCTTTGCTACCGGGACTTACGGAAACTGACTATCATGAGCCAGGACACCAGCGGTGATTTCTCTGGCACAGGTTCCTGCCGGTCGCACTATTTTTCTTAGCAGCCAACTAAAGTCAGCCACAGGCGACACTCCTCCGGCCTCGCAGTACACCCACTTCACTGCCGAGGGTGTCAACTTGTACCGTATCCGTGAGTGAAACCAAGTCGATTGCTGATCGCACTAAGCATGACTAAAATTTTATTTTAGCATTTGGTACGTAGACAGCGCCATACGAATCGTGCAGCGCAGTAGTACCGAAACAATCTGGTAGCATGGCAGCTGATGACTCCCACGCTGGGCGGAACCATCAATACCACCTGGTTCGATGATGACTACGATGTGACTGTGCAAGCTGCTTTGAGCTCTGGGTCCGACGTGTACGTCATCGTCGACTTGGTGAGTATTCGATTGATTACTGCATTATCGTCGGTCTCATATGATTTTCCGTTACAGCACAACTACGCCAGGTGGGACGGAGAGATCATCGGTCAGGGTGGTCCCACCAATGCTCAATTTGCCTCGGTCTGGACGCAGCTCGCTGAGCAGTATGGCTCGAACGACAGGATTATCTTGTGAGTGCGACATAAAATAGCACTTCGACAACCTCATAACTGGCGACATGACACCCACAGCGGTGTTATGAACGAGCCTCACGACCTGAACGTCACTGAATGGGTCGCGTCCGTTCAATATGTCGTCAACGCCATTCGTGAAGCCGGAGCCACCAACTATCTGCTCTTGCCTGGGTCCAGCTACTCTTCTGCTGAGACCTTCCCGACTGAGGCTGGTCCTTACCTGGTGGATGTGACGGACCCTCTTGGTGGCACCTCGAAGCTCCTCTTTGACGGTGAGCGGCTAAGAAATAGCTTCTCAATACTCAATAGAATGGACACTGAGCGATTCTATTTTTAGTTCACAAGTACCTCGATTCTGATAACAGCGGCACCCACTCGACCTGCGTTACCGTAAGTTGTTATTGTCGTCGTGATGCAACCAGCAGCGCCTTATATGGTATCAGAATAACGTCGATGTCCTCGAGACTCTTGTTTCCTTCCTTCAGGATAACGGTGACCGTCAGGCCATTCTGAGCGAGACCGGTGGAGGAGAGACGTCTAGCTGCTACACAGAGTAAGCCAACCAGCTTTAACAATTTCACTACGGTTCAATCCTGACCGCGACTGCCATCAGCCTTGCGCAAGAGCTCGCCTACGTCGAGTCCGCTTACCCGACCCTCGTCGGTTTCTCGGTTTGGGCTGCGGGTGCCTTTGATACCAGCTATGTCCTGTCGGTTACTCCTTACTCCAACGGCACCGACCAGACTTTGTGGACCGAGGCTGGTACGTGACTAATATGCTTTCGTTCCGCTGTCCTATTACTTATATCGGCGGCAGTGAAACCCTACCTGCCGTGAGAAATTTCCTTGATCAAAGTCGTTCGGCGCAGAAATATGTGATGTCGATTTCTGGGAACCACATTTTCGCGATGTGGGGATCAATGTCTGTCTAGCTTGTATTGATGATCGTAAATTTGTGCGCATGGGCTGTTGTCGTCTCGCGTTATGTATGAGTATGACTGGCTTCCGGATGGAATTATTAAGACAAAAGTTTGGTATTGGCGGTGACAACAATGCAACATACACGAGAGTACAACTGAACCTTGCTCGTCGAACCTTTCCTGCTACTCGGCATGATGAAGAGCAGGAAGACTATGTCACGATTGCAATGTTTGTGAAATAATAACAAATGACCTAAATCTACAGTGCTATAGGCATATCACTGTCTGATCACAACGGCCGAGCTAATGTCCGCCAAATCACGCTTCTGCTGCTTGGCGAGAATATTTCTTAGGATATTCACCGTGCCAGCTTGAGTAGGATCTGCCGCGATGCAGCGTATCGCCTGCTTCACTCTGCAAAGGCCTGTGTCAGTGTGAGTGAAACACAGAGCGAGTCTTAGCCGACCTGTTAGGCCCTTCTGCGACAATGGGACAATCCTTGATCAAGTGATGAGGCGATCGTCCGCAGACTGCACATGCAGCATCAGTCTTCAGCTTTGTCCTCTTTGGTGGTAATCCCGCAACTGGAGTCGGAGATGATGCCCGTTTCGCTGGACCTGCTGTCGCTTTCCAATATGAAGGCCGCGGTACTGGTTGTGGTCCTGCTGTTGAAGAACCGACGATGACATGTGTTCCATTCGCCCTGAAGTCGCTGGTTTGTGCTTCTTCCTTCCTTGATGCTGAGGAAGAGCTCGCTTGATCATTGTGGCTTGAGATTGATGTGGAAGTAGTCGGCTTTTCCTTTTTATGCTTCTCATTTGAGAGATCTGCGACCTTCGACGGATGTTCTACAAGATGTAGAGGTTGATTGTAGATGAGATACATCTTCCCGCGCTTGTACAGAGACTGATCTATGGCCTGAATGGCAGCCCGCTGACATATTGAGTGCGTTTAGCTGTGAACGTTCAATAGAGAGAAGTTATCACGTACACGGTCTTCCAGGGATTCCTCTCCAGCATGGAGGAGAAGCATCAACCGATATTCGGCTAAATTCTCGGGGCTTTGAGTCATATAGCATGGCGCGTCCCCATGATTGGCTCCGCATAGACCGCAAGAGGCGTCTTCTTTGTCTATAATTGGTGAAAGCGGCTGGATGGTCTTGTTCTTGGATGCTACGCGAGCTTCCGAATATGATACGGCGTAAGAAGACGACTTGGAACAGGGTACCTTGGACCCCGGTGCAGCAGAGGACGACGCGAGAGGCAACTGAGAGAGAGTTTCTTCCGGAAGAAGCGATGTAGTCGTAGCTTCGCTATCAGAACCGGTTTCGAGGCCAGAAAGAGCATAGGCATCAGAGTCATCTGATTTGGCTGAGTTCAATTTCTTCCTCCTCCTCTTCTTCTGTTGTGGAGTGTTCGGGCCCTCCTCACGCCCATCGTCCAAAACGACATTCTGCAAAAAGTATATCAACAAGCCATTGATAAGCATTTTGCAGCACTTCGATTTACCTGAGCTGGAAACACTGCCGCGGCGCGACGTCGAACACCTCGGCCGGTGACTTCTTGTACTTGCACCTTAACACGTTCCGCTGCGATCCGTTCAAGAGTCTGTGCCCAAGAATCTACCTGATCAACACCATCCTGAGGTTCATCGCCGATTTCCGAGAAAGAGTCCTTTTCTGCAGACCAGACTTTCGCGAATGAAAAGGCTCCGGCCGTGCTCGTCTGCGCTTCTGACTCATCTCCTTTTTTCTCAGTCTTCTCAACGAGATTTTCGATGTCATGCTCGGAGTCTGGATCCAGACAGGACGTGAGTGATTTGAAGATAGGATGATGGGCTGAGACGCACAGTGTATCTGCCGGTTTTCTGCATTCTCGCTCTCGTCGAAGAGAGCTTGGGCACCGAACATCAAGATAGACTGGACATCTTCCTTGGACCCGTCGGCATCGTCCATTTTCTGAACGATGAGGTGATCTAGGACCAATTTTTTCTTGCCCGTCTGCATAATCTTGTCTGCGAAAAGACCTGAGACAAGGGAGATTGAATCGGTAGGATAGTGGTACCTTCTGCAGATCCTTTCACCATCAGCTTGAAGACAAGGCATGTTTTCTCCTGGCCATATCGGTGAGCGCGAGCAATTGCCTGGCGAATGAGTGTCAGCGTCCAGACATCTTTCACGTGATGGGTGATGGATCGCACCTGAAGGTCCTGAAAGATCTTTCAGTAACGGATGCGCTAATTCACGTGAAGTATCATACCTGATGCGGATTGAAATCGGGATCGAAGATGATCACAGTGTCTGCCGTCCACAAGTTGATACCGACACCACCAGCTCTTGTGGTGAGCAGATAGATAAAAATGTCGGAATCGGGCTTGTTGAACTCGTCCATTCCTTTCTGTCGATCGGCTTGTTTCGTACTGCCATCCTACAGAATATTTAGCAAATAATCCCTTGATTCGGACATCGCACATACCAGCCGTAGATACTTCATCCCTTCACCTACCAGAAAATCCTCAATGACGTTCAGAGCGATCGAAAACTGAAGATCGCATGAATCAAAATTCAATCGGATTTGATCGATCACGCAACGAACCTGACTGAATAACAAGACGCGATGCCCTCTTTGTCTCAATTTGGGTAGCAACATCTTCAGCAGCCCAAGTTTAGCGCTCGCATCAATCAATTTAGCGTGAGACTCTGCTCGGGACAGGCCTTTGGGCTCGATTTCGTCGGATACAAGATAAGGATGTTGCAAACACCTGCTCGGCAATCAATACGCTATCATCTAGGCTAAAGCAGGATGTTGTGACTCACTTGCGCAATTGCATCAGTATGTTGTTCATGTTGGCCTTGCTGATAGCAGCGTTGACCTTCGCACCCATTGAACCCGCAACTAGATTCCGAAGAATGTTTAGATTCTGGCCTGTGTCGTAGGTCAATATAAACGTAATAAACGGAGACGGAACCGTAGGCATACTTAGAAGTGATCTATACACCTCTTTCTGCAGCGGTGCCATGCTGACAGGAACTATGACTTCATTCTATACTGATAGATTAGAGGAAAAACCGATGAAAAGGCAATCGCATCACCTTGGGAGGGAGCTGCAAGACTTCAGACTTCATACGCCGTAGGAAATAAGGCTTGAGTTTTGTGTGCAGCTCCTTAATCTTCTCTTCGGATAACTCCTCGAATTGCTTCGAAAGTGCGTCCAGGTCTGACCACTCCCCAGGATCCAGGAAATTCATGAGATTGAAAAGTTCTCGGATGTTATTGTTGAGAGGCGTCTAGTTCTTCTACATGAGGAGCACCAAGATTTGATGGCTGAAAACTTACCCCAGTCATTATCACGCGGTGAACAGTCTTCAAGTCTTTCAGTTTTTTAAAGATTAGGCTCTCGTCACTCTTCACTGCGAAAGAGTTAGATGTCGAATGAGTCGATCATTACGAGTGTACTTACGGCGCTGGCCCTCGTCTACCACTAAAACCTCCCATCTAGGAACGTTTTTGAAGATTGGCGTGAATTCCTTAGGATTTGTGATCATTTCATACGTCGTCACTAGGACGTGGTACTTTATACCGGTGGTGTTCTCGGCGGGATCGTGATGGAAGAGTTCATAGCGCTTGATGATTTCGCGTGCCTTAATTTCACCATAGAAGGGAACGACTCGTAATTTCGGAGCCCATCGTTCGAACTCTCGCATCCAGTTCGAGATCGTAGAATTGGGCACAACGATCAAAGCAGGGAATGCCTTGCGTTGCAACGCTAGATAGCCGATGAAAGTTGCAACCTGTACGGTTTTCCCCTGTAGAGATGTCTTAGCAGGATAATATCATGCAACTGGAACGTAACCGAAACGTACAAGTCCCATCTCATCGGCGAGGATGCAGTTCTGGTGGTTCCACCAATTGTCGACCAACCAGTTGAATCCATCAATCTGGAAGGGCATCAGCTTCAATTGTGGTTTCTGGCCAAGCTGTGGTTGCGACTCGTATTTCAAGGCATTTTTTTCCCGCCAAGAATTAAGGGGTCTATCGTCGTATTCCATCCACTCTTTCTTAGTCTTCTTGTTGACCACCACCTGAAGAGCAACGAGGAACCTGCTGAACGCTATCTCGAACGCCGTCCAACCGCGATCGCCCTTGCGCGGCGGAGAGTCCCATGTGGCTTCGGGAATCACACGTTAGAAGACGCCTCGATGTGAGTCAGCAGAAACTTCACCATTTTCATAGCCCAAGTCCCCCCACTTAAAAAAACCCCAGATGACTCGGTCGGCATCTTGAGCGCTCAAGAGCTCGCCGGTCCTGCTCTCGTATTCGTCGACCGTCTCAGTGAGATCATGACTAGGTTGTTCACCCTCGTTGTATGCGGTTTCGAAATCCTGATTAGCTTTAGTAATCTCCGGATCTTCCCCATTACTGTCGTCTTCACTGCTTGCTATACGAGCAGATCGCCGTCCTCGACCTCTGGCAGACGCTTTTCTTTTCCTTGACCGAGAGCGCTTGTCAGGATACCAAAGAAGCACGTCTAACACACGATCCACCGTCTCCCACGGACGAGGTATCTTCCGCTCTGCATCTGGATTCGGCAGCAGAGCGGAAGCCTGATTGGTGTCCGGTCGTCCAACTGGTTCAGTAACGTCTTCGCTGCCGATCTCGAAATTGGCTGCGATTGCATCGTCTGGTGACGTTGCATTCTCTTCTGTAATAGGCTCAGGGAGTAATTGCACTTTGGAACCCCCTTGAAGGAAGTTCTTCAACTTGGCAGGATGCGTCGCCAATAACCAGCCATGCGGCACCCATGTCGTACGCCTATAGCTTCTGTCAACCCACTTAACCAGATAGTCACGCGGTAGCATCGCCTTGTAATTGACTGGCTCTCCTGCGGGAGGCGGTGTGTCGATAGCGTTCTGCCGATACGGTCGCCAAGCGAGAATATGTTCCACCGAATATATGAGAGAAGCACATTCTTCACATTGCCAGTGGGTTTCTTCCTGGTAGTACTCGGCGAGGTCGACGGTAGACATAGACTTGCCAATGCCAGGCGGAGCGGGCAAATGTTCGTAGTGAGTCAATCGCTTGCATGTGAAGCATCTGAAGACGAGCGCGTTGAACGGTGAATCCTCGTCGACGTCGTTCTTGTTGGCGACCACTATAGAAGAAGAGGGGTCAGTGGCGTCTGTCATTTCGACTTCACCATCATCCGTCTTCTGAACCGATGTCACTGTCGTCGCCGACGCCTGTGGCTTGTCTTTGATATGAGTGTCAGGGTAGATTGCGACTTGCTCGCACATCGTGCAAATCCCGCCCTTCATGCACTGACCACAGATGAACTCTGTAGTCTGGTACGCGTCCAAATCAGGCCGTCTCTTAGGTTCGAGTAGAACCTTCTTCCTAGTGGCATTGTCGCCAGCTTGCTTGTCGAACTTGGCTTGAGCGAGCTGCCATTCCCCTCTATCTCTCTCTAGTGCAGCCTTCAAGATTTCATCCCGCTGAGTCTTCGCGAGGCAGGACCAATGCGCAGCGACGGGGCATTTCAAACTGTCCGAACTCTTTAGTCAAGCATTTCGCGTTCAAAGGCAAACGCCGTACCATCTGACCCAACCTCCCAGGGCTGCCAATCGTGTCACTTCGTCTTCCCCGTCGTCTTCGTCATCAGTCATCTTCTTCCTGCGCTTGTTATTCTTCTTCTTGCTCGCTAACGCGAGAAGCTCATGCGTTGGCTGCCTATGGCATTTCTCGCATATGTCCCTGTGAGCGCGTAAAGGGGCGGTCTCCTCGTCCTCTTCAGCATCCAACTCCAGATCTGCAACGACTCGTATACGTCCGTATGCAGGACGAGAGGCTTTCCCTCGCACAATCTTCTTCTTCGTTGGCGCGGGCTTGCGCTTTGCCGAAGGCTCATCACTTACGAAGCTATCTGTGCTGATCTCTTCGAAGTCATCTTCGAAGTCGTCATCGTCGAGGTTGGATCGAGCCTGCCTTGATGCACGCATAGACCTCCTGGGTCGCGGTCTCTCCACCACATCGCTGTCGCTCGCGAAGTCGGAGTCGTGAACGTCAGGAGCTTTGCGCGACCGAGTCTTCTTGGGGCTGAAAGGCAGCTGCATGACTACCTTTCTGTTCGCCCTAGAAGCCACCGCACGGGTGCTCCTCCGAAGGCCTGGGTGATCGAATGCCTCAAAATCCGAATCGGAGGAGATGGTCATGGCGAGCTCATCAGAGCTCGAGCGCGACCGCGTACTACGGCGTTTTGTCACAAATTGTCGGTTGAGCTTGATGGTCATTCTGACGCGAGAGCGTGGATGCACATAGAGAGCAGAGGGGTCAAAGGGTGGAAGTGTCTCAGCTTCTTTCTGTTGCTCTGTAGAAATGTTAGCGTATGATTGCAGGGCTATTTACGATCGAACTCACTATACGCGTCCAAAAGTTCTGGATGCCGGGCTTTGAACAGTTCGGCTGGGAACTATCATTTATATTAGTACCCAGAAAATGCGATGTGGATGAGTCAGATCAGAAGATTAATGATCGCTGAGCTGTCCAGGATACGAACTTCAGCCACTATGTGGCCCAGCAGCATCGTTGCGATATTACTCAGCAATCGGTCCTCAATGCAGGTGCGACAATAGCCGGACGCACCGGGAAAATACAAAAGCGCACTAAATCGCAACATCATAGCCACTGCAGGTCTCCATTGTACAGACGCATATATGCAGATGGTTGTTCCAGCTGCATATACGCTCTGTCCATTACGCAAGGTGTTGCCGAAAGAAAACCTCTGCTGGCAGTTACAAAGCGACACACCTTATGAGCAATTCCGTCGGGATACTTTGCAAAATAGTACAGCTGGCCATTCTCTTCGTATTCTCCTACGACGGAGACAAGTTCGTTCTCCACTTCATCCTCGAGCGCCGAGAGACGTTCCAGGACGTCAGTGCTATACTGTTTCTTTACTTCCGTAGGAAGGAGGGGGACCTCGACATAGAAGGGTTGGCGAACAGCTACTTCGTCAACTTCTTGAGACACCCTTGAAGAGGGCGGAGCGTCTGCGATAGTCAAAGGAGAGGGTATATCGACAGGAACAAGCTCAGGATTCGGCAAAGACAAAGACGGAGCAGAACCTGTGGGAGGACTTGTTTCGCGTAGCATGTCGACTTCGGAGTCCGACATAGCTGCGGATTCGACTTGCTCGCTATGAGAGACCTCAGTCACGTAGAAACGCGTGTTTCACGCGTCGTGGGCGGACGCGTCGGTATGTAAACGGGCGCGCTTTCCATTTTGAGCTCTCGGCTATGCGCGCTCCTTAATTCCCACGCACATATCCTCGGTGCCACAGTGTGCCGTTTGATGCCACTGGCCATATATCCATAATTCATACTAGTGTACTCAGCGGCAGGACGGGGATCACAAACTCCGGCGTTACAAAAATGCACGTTGAGTAGAGCGGCTTCAGGTCAACGAACTATAATATTAACCTATCTACGAGTAGCCCTTTCCTTTCCTGCATTGTCTGCTGTCGGGTAGACTATCAGGCGACTCCTGCACCTTGAAGCCACTTAAAGCATTGCTCTGCCAGCTGTACTCCATGATCTGCGTATGTGCGCCATGAATGGACCCTCTTCACACGGTCCGATAGATGTCCACTTACTGATACAGAAAGCATGTGGAATATCTTGAAGGCCGTGCACTATCTTTACGGCGCCCGCGTCTGCATGGAATGCCTTCAGAATTGTCTCTTTCTGCTCACCCACCCAGTGATCCTCCTCCGCGAAGTAAAAATGCAAGCGCTGTTGATGCTCTTGAAGAATTGTGGTGTCCAGGTCTTGAATGGCATTCATTTCATCATGAGCAAGGTTGAGGCATGCGAGTATTGCTGACGGAGAGCGCAACAGGCTGCGCAGCACCAATATTTGCGCGTGCGGCCAGTCAGAGAAGAGTGCTGAAAGAGTGTGAAGAGGCAGTATTTGAGCCAACACAGATGCTGCCGCGATGAGACGTGGAAACGGAGGCTTGAAAAGCCACTGCACATATATTGGTAGGTAACTTCTGTAGAGGGATTTGATCACTCACTGAGAGGGATCGGCCATTGGGCGTATTAGCGATATGACATATTGTAGGGAAAAGAAGAAACACTGATGATATAGTGTTGGGTCTGGCCTTCAACACCTAATTTGACTTCAGCAACGAGCACACATTCATAATGGGAAGTGTCGGACCTGCAGTGTAACCCAGCAACCCATGCTGTGCGCTGTTATTGTGAGCTTTGACGACGGAAACGTGAGCTGAATCGCATCGAGCGCTTCAATGGCGCTTTGTATCAGTGTCGTGAGGCCAGCAATGGCGTGGGTGGGGGGTTCATCGCCGTGCGGAATAGTGGGAGAGTGACCGAGATGAGCATGGGCGAGAATGGCGAGGTTGCCCTTGCATTTGTTGTGTAACTCAGTCAGAAATGGGGTGTAGAACTCTACTAGACCAGGATTTCCTGACGCCGAATGCCAGATGAGTTTGAATTCACCGCTGGGGCGCGTCAGTGGCACTCGTGGGTGGATTCACCTGGAATGAAGAGCAGGATGCCGGGCGGACTCTGCACACTGGGAGGCCACCAGATGGCATGAGCGGATGCGCCAAGTTGCGGATGAGGAAATACGGCATTGACACAGGGCTCGTCGACTGCAGCGTCGCAAGGGAGTGGCTGGAGAAAAGGCGGGAGGGAGGTCGTGGTGGCGGCACTCATCGCGTGTGCAGGCGCTCGTCGCGTCGCGCTCGCGCTAGCTGGTTATAGCAACTGTTCTCCACACCGGACGTTAACTCGGATGCGCACCGCCACGGTCGGTCTTCCAGCCAGACTGCGACTGCCATCTCATGTCTCGATTGGACCCGTCTGCGAGCACTGGTCGACCACGCGCTCATCCCAAGCTACAGAATGGCGCGCCTATGCCTCCGGTCAGACCTCTCCAGATCAACCGCAATGCACCACACCCAGCCGCGCCGGGGGCCATCTCTCCAGTATCCTCCTCCCCTGGAGCAATCAAAGTGCCCATGCGTCCTCAAAGGTCTGGGCTGAGGGAACGTCGAAAGTCAGAACATTCAATGTCTGATCGAGCATCTATTGACTCGCGTGTCACTTTCGACCCTCGCACATCTGGAGACAACCCAGATGGAACTCGCCCTATTCCCTCCCTTTCGTCCATAACTCACAACGGTTCTGCTTCTGGGAGTCTCTCTACTTTGACACCGATCTCAACCAATGGTCGAATGCAACTGGGCACGTCCCCTGTCTCGCCGCAAGGTCTGTCACCCAACGCTCTCGCCATAGTGGCTGCGTTCCAGGCACTAGGGAAGAAAAGAGATGACATGGTTGATACGGAGTATGAGAGGGAAAGGCAGAAGGAGATTGAAATTCAGAAGGCTCGGCAACAGCGTTTGCGGGATAGGGTTCCAGGGAGGAAGGCGACCGGTAAGGCGAAAGCTGGAGACATCGATGGTAAGTACAATGAAGAAAATGCTTTCAGCGTTGATTCTTCACTTGCCAATAATGTCTCTCGTGGTCTACAGCTGTTCTGGATGAGATCAAGGATGAGTGGGCGACCGTCGTTGATCCTGATGTGAGTGCAAGCTATCGCTTTAATCCGACTGACTAGAAATTTGAACAAATGTAGTTTAACCCCGTGGATCTCGCCTTGCAACTATTGGATGATTCATCTGAAGGAAAGAATATTGAATCTTTCCGAAATACTAAGGATGCGCTGTCGCAAGCCCTTAAAGGGTCCGTTGACCGTGCGTCTCAGGGCTAATTGACTGAGAGTCTATTATTCTGACCGTCTACTACACCACAGAGCATTATCAAGCGTTTGCCGGTGCTCTACCTCACCATGCTGCTCTCCTAAATCATATCGGAGCTACCGATGAGCAGGTGAAAGAAGCAAGGACGGCTCTACAGGAAGCTAAAGATACACTGGGAAGCAAGCGTGCCGACTTGGTTCAGCTGTGGTATCGCAGTCAGACGGTGGACGAGATGATGCGCATTCTGGATCAGATGTACGCTGGGCCGATCAATTGGTTGATTCGACACTCACTCAGGAGGCATGTTTCATAGTGAACGCCTTCGATCCGTCCCAGATGCTTTGGAGAGTCTCATATCTGAGAAGCGCCTCCTTCAGGCTGCGATTCTGCTTGTTCGTAGTCTGAAATTGATCAACAAGCAAGACATGCTGGATGTTGGAGCTGTGTCTGACCTCCGAAGCTATCTTGTTGCTCAGGAAGTTGTGAGTTTTCGGATTCCACAATCCACTACGTTATGACTGAGAAAATATGCGGGTCAGGCTCTCAAAGAGATTTTGATAGATGAACTGCACAGTCATCTATATCTGAAGTCCTTCTGGTGCGAATCTCGCTGGGGTGTATATACCCCAGGTCAACAGGCATGTGAGTCAATACTTTGCCTCTGTATGGTCTCTGGGTAAGATCTTCTTAGTTCCTAACCTCGAATCTGAAGAGGAGGCGCTTGCCTCTGACTCAAAGCCTTCGATACCCTCCATCAAGCCGGCAATGTCATCGAGCCCACGGCCTTCGCGATTGACGCGCTTCTTGAACGACCTCTCCGTCCGGCCTAACGATCCACCGTTCGATATTAATGAACAGAGCTTCCACGAGAATGGCTCCGCAGGACTAGCTGCCTCAACGAGTACTTCGGCTCTAGGCATGTCAAGCGCACAATCTCTAGCCTCGATCTCTAGCCTTCTACCTGCAGGATCTGGTGCTAGTTTGCTCCAGCAGACCCAACTCCAGAATCCAGAAGCTGACTCGTTCTCGTATATTGAGACACTCCTCGAGTCTCTCGCCGTCCTTGGGAAGCTGGGCAGCGCACTAGATGTTGTCGCTCAGAAGTTGCCCGGGGAAATATATTCACTGGTGGAAGTAACTTTAGACGAAGTGGAGGAACGAGCAGAGTTCGGCCGCAAGGCATCAGGAGTGGTCGGTCCGACCGTGGGAATGGAAAGATTGAATGGAGCCTTGCCGCTAACTGTCTCTTCAAATAGTATGGGTGTTGGTTCCGGAATTGTGGGCGTCACAATCGTACTTGGAGCGGCCAATGCCGGCAGTACTAGAGGACCTCCGCTGAAAGCTGTTTGCCTTCGATTAGCTGCACTGGAGTCATCTACGAAACATTCTGACCAGGAGACGTTGCGAGACTTCTTTTGGACATTGTATTCAAAACTTGTCGCCGTCACGCAGGGTCTTCGAGTCGTGTACGAGGTCGCGAATCGGATAGGCTCAGTATGTGCTCTCTGTTCGCGTTGGGTTACATCCCTAATATTCGCATGGTGCAGAGACGAGACTTCAAAGATTCCTCAGGCACAAAACCTGGTTCTTTGTTCCCGTTAGCCGAAGTCTGGATGCCAGTTCAAGCGGAGGTACGTCTCGTGGGGTGAACGTGGATCTACATCTCCTAACACCTCACTACAGGTGCGGACGCTCATCGGAGACTATGTCACAGACGAAGAGCAAGGAACCGTATCAGGCAGGAATCCAATGTCTTCCATCAACGAGGTCCTTCGGGAAGGGAAATTCAACCGGGACAAAACGAAGGTCAGTATAATTCATTACAGGAGACAGCAGTAGCTTACGCCTTGCATCAGTCTGTCTTCCGCTTCGCGGACACGGATCCCAAGTTTGCTGTGAAAGCGCTCAAGCAGCACGAGGACGAACTTACCCGTGTTCTCAAAGACACAGTTCCAGGGTTGGTGCAAGGGTCTTCCGAAAATGCTGTGCAGGCGACTCTCTCTGCGGTTGGTACTGATGATCGGCTAGGCGGGGCGAGCCAGCATCACAGACTATTGGTCCATCCCGACGCTTTCCACATCAGCGTTCTCTTTCAACCTACGTTGGCGTGGCTGGATCGTATAGCGTCCGTTCTTCCCTCCGGATTGGAGGCTGCTCGAGCAACAAGCACAGTCCTGGACGAGTTCGTGCTCAATATGTACTTGCCCCAGCTAGAAGACAAGGTATCGCTATTGTTCCATCATGCGGTAACAAGTGGGTTGCCTTTCAAGTGCCGGCAATTCGTGCCTAACAGCAGATAACAGGTCTCGATGCATTCGAACCTGATCCCGCGTCAACAAGGCTATCGCCAGAGCCTCTTGTCAAGGTAGGAATGGATATGCGCTGGGCAGAGGCCGTACCACTGAACGGTCTGCATAAATATAGGCGAGTGTGCAAGTGATGGCATTGATTAACTCTCTCTGCACCATGCTCCGCACGACGCCATTCCATCGCGAGAGCTACGCGCGCCTCGTCTTGACCGTGATCGGCCAGTTCTACCAGCGATGCAGTGACAGATTCTATGATCTCGTCTCCATCAAGGATGACGAAGCATCAGAGCCGAGCACGCGGGTCGCGCTAGCGGCACAATGGGTCCAGAAGGCTGAACTTGGAACTTGTTTGTCCGAATTGTTCAAGGCTATGAACGATGACAATGCACGTGCTCAGAGGTCACAGCTTTGCCGCCAGGAGGCCCATTTGGAGCAGAGCCTCCTAGGAGACCGCTCAGTTGAGAAGGCTGATCTGGTTGTATCAGCGCGCAATCTGTCGGCGTTGGCGAGCTTGTATCACAGTGTGGTGAGCAGACAGATCTCAGTATTGCCTACGGGTCGTTTGACATGGCTGGCACAGACGTGGTTCGCATCCGAGCTGAATGCGCTAAAGTCTGCACCTGAGGTGGCTCTGTCACCTACGACACAGCTCAAGCTGGAGCCCGTGAGCGCGGTCACACCCTATACCCCGTATTTACCAGCGATCGAGTCGACGCAAGCGAATGAGCCACTCAGCCTTCCGCTCTCCGCCGCGATGGCAATGTCAGTTCCTATGATGATTTCCTTAGCTCACTCGCTCACTCAGCAACTCTACACATAGGCGATTCCAGGCGCTCCATATGACATATGCACAGCTCGCCGAGCTCATAATATATACTCTCCGCATCGATATCCGATGCCGGGCAGTGCACCACCTGGATCTTGCGCTGCAGCATGTACGTTATACCATGGAGTGTCGTCTGCATTGTGTTAAATCTTTGCTCTAGGGTGTTTACCGTGTGGAACCAGAGGTCATCGAGCCGGATCCCAATGTCATCGATCTGAATATCGAGCTCGGCAGATGCGACGATTGGGCATCATCTACCCTCCCGGAGGTTGAGCGACGGTGAGTAAATCAAGAGTTGCAAAACGCCAGTGCATAGCGTTGAGACGTGCTTCCACAGCTTTATCTTTGAGGGGCTTGGTCATCTGTTGGAGCGTCTGCTAATATCGGATGCGCGATTTATTCGTTCGATGAATGCATCTGGCGTCAAGAAGATGATGCGAAACATTCTAGCCTTGCAGCAAAACATCAAGACGATATCTGAAGACGGTCATGATGCCCTGTTCGAGCGCGCTAAACGATACTACTCGCTATTCGCCATGTCCCCTCAGGTATGTGCCCATAGAACGAGCGTGTTACACCACGAAAGCCTGATTCAACCTATTCCTCTGTAGGATATGCTTGATAGCATTCGCCAGAAGCAGGAGTTCAGCTTCGACGAATACAAGACTATGCTCGACCTGCAATGCGGCGTTGACCCGAGCCAAAGCGGAGCCGGGGGCGCACAGGCGGCCGACCGCAACTACAGCATGTATGTTATTGATCTCCATGGGCTGGAGTTGGAAAATTCCGCAGAGGATGGCTCATAATCGCGACAATCACCTCTCGACTTTATCCTGAACGCATTAGGCGTCATTTATTTATTGTCTTCGGATTGTGTTGTAGCCGCAGCATTCATTGCTTCTAATTTTGCCGCGCGTCGACGTTTGGCGTCGTCTGCCCGCATCTTCTCTTCCAGCATGGCATGTTCGAACCATGCGATGTCATTGGCATCTGCCTCAGCAAGCCTTTCTGGTGAGTACCGCAGATTGGGATGCACAGCACCAGGGGCCCAGGAGACCTGATAGCGTCCTGTACGCTTCTTCGTGTCCGTTGCCTCGTCTCTCTCCTTCGGGCATGAGTATCTCAGGACAGGAATGCGGCCCAGCAAGTGAGCAAACCGCCTTCGCAAGAAACGAGACGGCAGCTCTGAGCCAGCGAAAGGCGCGTTTTGCTGACCGTTCTCTTCGGGGGCATTCTTGTGCGAGGGCCGTCTTGCCAGAGTTTGTAGCTCTTCGAGAATGCCTTCATCTTGCATGCCGACAGAGCGAACGCCAATGCGGTTCAGCGTGACTTTGTTAGAGCGTCGTTCTGGTTCTCCCTCAGCACCTTGTTCCTCCACTTCCACCTGTAAAGGAGGCAACACTCTCTGCACCTGCTCCGTGTAATACCGCCATCGGATATTGACCTCTCGGCGTTTGCTAAATGGGCCAAGCAGCTTCGCCTCTTCCGAGTTGGGATTCGCCCGTTCTGGTATCTTTGGAGGCTTCTGGAGCGCTTTCTGATTGACCGGCGGTGTTGTGCGAGAGGCCGTGGAGGTGAGAAGGGCGGTCAACTCGGCAGGATAGACAGGTGGTCGGGATCTCTCTACTGTAGGGATAATTCGTTCAGGCTTCGGGAGGGACGGGTCTGAGAGCAGTGGCTGGAATGTAGCGGATAAGCTATGAAGAACGCGCGAGCGGAGAAATCTCGCACCTCCAAGAGCTCCCATTTCAGCTTGCCTTTCCTGCCGTAGGCGAGGTCGAGAACGTAATCAAACTTCTTTACGTTCCCGCTATTGGCCAGCTGTAGTTTACGCAGTTCCTGGACATATATGCTTAGTTAGAGCGGCCAGAAACGAGCAGCTTGCGTACCGACTCCGCTCTCTTAATCTTCTTTGTTTGTACCCAATCCTTCTTTGCCTCAACGATAGACCGAAAGTCGTCGCTGAGCTTCATCTTCATGAATTCACTAGCAAATTCAGCTCAAGTGTCACAATTGGAATGGGCACAAGCTTGAGACTCACCGAAGATATGCGGTTGGGAGAAGACGGATTTCCCGACGAAAGGATCGGTAGAGGCGGAAGACAGCCTTGACATCGGTCGACATTTATCTCGAGGTGAGTCCGACGACAGTGCAGGATGACGGACGGAGGTAGACCAGATAAACAAGGACGCGGAGGACCGTAGGATGGTCACGCGCGCCTATTGCCATCAGCCACCTGATCGACTCTCGATCGCGTACTGGGACAGACTGGGACGCAGGCTCTCCGAGAGGCCCACCTCTTCGATGCCAGCACCGTTCTCGCCGTCAACACACGATGTCCTCGTTCGTCCTTTTGCTCATCAAAGACAAGAGTCAGGCGAAATATGACCTGCAATTACCACCGGCTTCCTCAGCGGGCTGCAAAGACCCAGACGCCAACTAATGCCGGAAGCTAATTTATACCGTGTTGCCACTTGCCACTCCTGGATATGCACACGCTTGCATTATATTTATCAAGTCTGTATTTCAAGATGCCGCTGCACATGAATGAGGGTATTCCCGCAGTTTGTCCGTATTGTGGAAGTTCTTCAGCTCGTTCTGAAGCGGAAGTTATCCACGATTCTGCATATAAAACGACTGGATAGTGCCACGGCCTCTCGCTAGCAATTCTGCTGCGAAATTAAGACGACATGAAGCACATCGCAACCATCCTTGCATTGCTCTCCATCGCGATCGCCCCCAAAGGGGCTTTCAGCCAGCTTCCTCGCTTGGGCGGTGTGAACACTGCTGGATATGACTTTACAGTGGTGCGTACGAGTGTTGACTTTCACATGGCGGAAATTGTGTTGCTAAGGATGGTTGTGCATAGTACACCAATGGTAGCTTCACAAACAGTGGTACGTGCCATCTCGGTGAATGCTCTTCTCGACACGCCACTCATTTGTACCCCTTTGTTAGCGGCGATGCCTCCTGCGTGGCAGTATGCCCACTTCTCTGCGGAGGGCGCAAACCTATATCGCGTTCGTGAGTAGAGATTTCCTTTATTGTTGGAAAATGCACTCATCTCGCATGCCACCCCATTGTCAGCCTTCGGTACGTCAATCTAATATCATGAATTTTGCGCAGTGAATTGACCTGTCATCCAGCGTGGCAGGAGATGACCCCGGTCCTGGGTGGTCCCATCAATATGACCTTCTTCAACGAAGAGTACGATGTGACCGTGCAAGCCGCACTGGCTTCGAGCCCTAACGCGCATGCCATCGTCGATCTTGTGAGCATGTCGCACACCGTATCACTAACATCTTTAACTTGCGGTGTTGCAGCATAACTACGCACGTTGGAACGGCGGTATCATTGCCCAGGGTGGTCCCACCAACGAGCAATACGCTTCGATCTGGACGCAGCTCGCAGCACTCTATGGCAACAACGATAGGCTTCTTTTGTCAGTACTCTTCAGCCGCTCAGTCCATCCATGCTGACTTGGTGTATCATAGAGGTATCATGAACGAGCCGCACGATCTCGACATCCCTACATGGGCCGAGTCGGTGCAATACGTCGTGAACGCCATCCGTTCGACGGGAGCGACGAACTACCTCCTGCTTCCAGGCTCTAACTATACTTCGGCGCAGACGTTCCCCACAGGCGCGGGCCCGTACTTGCTCGACGTGACCGACCCCCTCTTCGGTAACACCGAACGGCTCATCTTCGATGGCGAGTCCTTGTGGCAATCAATATGTGGCGCATATATAACTGGATTTGTACAGTGCACAAGTATCTCGACTACGACAACAGCGGCACGCACGCTGAGTGTGTCACGGTAGGCATCGTAGTGTGATGTAAGTGCGATGGACTCTGATTCCGTGCAATAGAACAACACCGTCGTTCTGGAGACGCTTGTGAGCTGGATGCAAGCCAACGGCAACCGACAAGCTGTTCTCAGCGAGACCGGCGGCGGCGACACCGCAAGCTGTGAAGAGTAGTGCGTTTCTCCTTTCAGGTCCAGCTGTTTGGTTCGTTCGTAACGTGATGCACCAGTCTCGGACAAGAACTGGCGTATGTGAAGTCGGCTTACCCAAGCCTCGTCGGATTCTCCGTCTGGGCTGCAGGTTCCTTCGCGACTGACTACATCCTTTCGATGACGCCATATCCCAACGGTACTGACCAGCCGTTGTGGATCGATGCAGGTGGGTTACATGCATTGACGGTGTCCTTAGTTACGTACTAATGCGCATTTTGTGTATCCCGCAGTGAGACCGAATCTTCCGTGAGGGCGTCCACAGACGCGTGCTTGTCCGCAGATGCTGTGTAAATGTTCCCAGGGTGCCGCGTGTATGTTGCAGTGAATGCACAGGAATAACCGCCTGTTGTAACCTATTACGTGTCCGATTATGCATAGCATACACAAGAATACTCGTTTCATTCTGAGAGCTGCTCGGCCGCATACTAGCGCCGTCGGCCAGGGCCTGGAGCGAGTGGCGGCAGTGGCGCCTAACATAATGTGGCTGTGAAAAGAAAGTTTGGGGCCCGCGATTTTTGCCACCGCAACTGCGGTCGGGAAGCCGCGCAGTGGGCCTTCAAAAGCAGCCTATTTGTACGTGTAAAGGACCGGGCTTTACCAATTGTTGACCTGACTCGCAAGTCGGACAACTTCGGTGACACACCTTTCCAGTCTTCTTTGATGGTCAAAGCGCAAGTGAAAGGCTTGAGCATGCAATCCGAGACACATCAGTGGCTTGCCCCCTCGCAGGGTACGTTGTCGTTCCTCGCCGCCCTTTCTCGCCATGTTGAATCTCAACTTTATCGCCTCTAGAAGGCACGTGGCCCTCCTCAGCTGGCTCAGCGGATTCTTCAATTGCTAGAACGGGTTCTCAAGCCCCCAATCTCAAGCGTCCACGTCCCTCCTCCACCAACATGGATGCTCCCCCGCCTGCTCCCAAGCTGCGTGGCGACATCATCCTCGAGGTCTTCACCCACAAGTCTCTGCGCTTCCCTGGAGCCCCGACTAACGAAGAGTCCGAGTATGGCGACAACGAACGCTTGTCGGTGCTGGGTGAGAAGGTGTTGGAAACTGCAGTGACGTTCACCCTCTTCAATAAGAAACCGATGATAAAGGCACAGGAGATCGAGGTGCGTTACATGCGTGGCGGGGCCCTGCGGCGTGCTGATCGGTCGCGATCGCGAGTAGTCCCAGCGCATGGAGGTCCTCTCCGATGCGAATTACAACAATTGGGTTATCAACTACAAGCTCAGAGAGAAAGTACGCTGCAGCCCTGATGCGGTTGCCACCCTCACAAACCCGAAGGTGAGTCCCCGCATATCATGCGCCGCATCCGCATTATCGACAACAGATCGTAGGAAACAAATTTGCTCTTCTGTTCGTATGTCGGTGCAGTCTATGTGCAGAATGGGATGGAGACGGTGCAGAACTGGATCGGGCAGCTCATCGATCCGGAGTACGAACCGCCCGTTCCAGCTGCCGACGGCGAGCCATACACATACAAGAGAGTCAAAACCGAACCTATGAGCTCGCCGACACCGCCTCCTACCATGCACCAGCCACCTCCTCCCATGGCTCCGCCGCCGCCGTTGCCCATTAACCCGCTTGCCCCTGCGCAGCCCCAAGCTGCGTTTTTGCCGCTGTTCAACCAGACGGCGAACCAACGCAGGTTGGCGGTTGAGTATCCGGCGCAATTTTCAGGCCCTGCACATGCTGGGCGTTGGACGGTTCAGTGCGTTGGTGCGTCGTTCACACGCTTTTGTCTCTGGCCGTGGATTAGTAATCTTCGAAACACAGTGAACGGTATCCCCAAAGGCGAAGGTTCTGGTGCTAGCAAGCAGCTCGCCAAAGAGGAAGCAGCGAGACAGGCGTATTATTCGATGGGATGGGCACCTCGTGAGTGCCCTGCGACTCCCACCTCCGATGTCCAATGACTCACGGCGTTGTGAAGGTGCCTGAAACGGTTCTCCCGTCATCCGTCCCCGTTTTACAGAGCTATCGTTGTACTTGTATTTGTACCATGACAGCCTAGCTTCGACATGATCACACATGCTTCGCTTTCAAGTGAGGTATTTGTGATCATGTCTCCGGAATATATATGGGGCACGTTTCGCATCCATATTCATTGCGGTGCTAGTGTGGAATGGTTCAAGTCCACATGAAGCCCATCAAAGAATGAGCTACCGCTTAAGTGATTGTGACATGATGCTCCAAGGCGAAGTCGAGCACAAATGAGGTGTGTCCAGTGTGGGATGTGAGGTGGCGTGCACCTATATCATGATGTGTCTCACTTGTGCTCAACTTGAAGCACCTTGTCACCATCACTTAAGCTGTGGTGAGCAATTTTTCATGAGAAAAATTGTGCCGATTGCCTAAAGTTCTACATTATGCCATTTCTTTTCTTGTCTGTCTGTTCATCTTCTTCGACACCGAGATATCCTCAGTGTCCCTGACGTATTCGATGTCGACGACGCCGATTTACAGCTGATGCCAGTGCACTGCTGATCACGTACCAGAAAACATACCACATATTTCGAGCCTGTACTCCTTGTTTTGACTGCTTCGTTGAATTTAACCTGTTTGAATTTGTGGCCCGGTAGTGTGAGTCAGACTACTGTATTCTGCTCTGTACATGCTCTGCACGTGTGTTTACTATGAGTGCACTACGATTAAGATACAGCTGATACCGAACGGTTTATGTCGTGTGCACTCCACTAGCTCCGCCTTTGTCGAAGTCTAATAGTTGCTTACGCATTCGGACGTGATACGACTCCATGGGTCGTAGCTGTTGGACATTGAGACTTTGATGCAGATACACAGCCGGATTCCGCACTATCAGACATCCTGACAGATGGAGAGAGTTCACGTGGGGAGACCAGACGGGTATGGGGCTCGGGCAGCGTTCGGTGAAGACACGATCAGCCCATAAGGCCTAAGGTCCATAAAAGGATGCCAACAAGATCGGGCGATGGGCTCGCCATGATACGCGGAGAGAAATGTAACGAATAACGCGCCCGGCTTGTTATGGAACGCGGAACGAAAAATGTCGGCACACGATGGAGATTTGTGAGCCGTCGGCTTCTAGCCACTGTCAATGCAGTCGCATGCTGATATCGAGATTCCAATGTCGCGTCCGGGTATTGACGGTGCATGTGAAGGTGCCTGTATGGTCTCCCATCGTCAGCGCCCCTGGCTCACCTGGTGGTTTTGTGCGGTTCGCGTTTCATCTTTCGAGTGGTACGCTGCCATGCGATACGTGAGTTCTGGATAACAAAGATATCAGGGTCACTGCCTTGCACAGCCTGAAGATGAGCTTCCACTGGCAGTGGTGCGATGGCTGGAAATTCAGCCACACGCAACGTCCGAGGTCTACGGCGATCACGTCAAGAGCAACGACAGTTAAGAGTTAGAATGAGTGAGTTTCCACGAGCGTCGCGCCTGGGAAAAGAGAGCCGAAGGGAGAGAGAGTATGCCGGGAGAAATGACAAATCAAACGACAGAGCACGAGAAGGGGGCAGAGAGTGCGTGGCTCGGCGGAATGACTAAGAACCACAGGGAGTTGCTGAATGAGCCTCAAGCAAGGCCGTCCGTCGTAAATGAAAAGCAGCACGTCTTCGACACAGCTTTGGCCCGGCGCAAGAGGCACTCCGGGGGCACTTTCCCACGTTCCATTCTGCTCCCAACCTCAACGCTGCTTAGTCACGTGTGGATAACATCCTCGGGCAACAACTTGAGGTGTCCCTATGCACACCTGAGTCTCCTCCTCCTCCTCCTCGACGACATCCTTCTTCTCTCCGCCGGATAGCGGCGCCCCTCCTCTACATACAGACCTCTCAGCCCGGCGCAGCCTTTTATGATGTCCTCGCATGCCTCTGCTAGCACTGCTGCCCAACCATTTGGGCGCACTATGGCAGCGCCACCAGCGCGATCCTACTCGCGGTCTGATCCTATTGACCTCACCCTCGATGACGACGACGACGCTGCTTCTGCCTACCAGCACAGGATCTGCAAACGACCATGCACTGATACGCGCGATTTCAACGCCTCTCGCGGCTATTCTGGCGATGATGAAAGCACTGTCTACCATGCGCCCCAATCCTCCAATCTCACACCTTTGATGTCCACATCGACGTTGCATTCGCCCATGGCACAGTCACCCATTGATCGCTCTTTTTGGAGTCACCCCGCGCATAGCATTGATCCACCGCCATTCCCATCCACGCCAAATACTGTTCATACGCCGCAATTCACCGGTCCCTCTAATTCCTCGGCCTTTCATCTTCGGCAGCTGCCCTCTCAGAATGGCGCCACAGCGAGCCACGTATCTCCTCCTTCTCCCCTCCCGCACGCGAATCCCGAACACTCGTCTAACGGATCAGAGCGTCAAGTCATTGATCTAACCAGTTCGCCGTCACCGCCTCCTGGACCTCCTCGGCTCCAGCAGCCACAGAACGGAAACTTGCCCGTCGATCTGCCCCCGAAGACACCAGTGTGCATAGGCCAGTTGTCGGCGACCGCTCTTGTCTTGTATCCCATCCCGTATCTCTTGCCGCAAGACCATGTGGCAGCAGACTCAGACTGGGCGCCGGTTCGTTTATGTTATGAACACACTCCACACAAAGCTGCTGGCCAGGAAACTATTCATATCAAGACGCCTCCGATGAGAACTCCTACTGGTGAGATCGTCCCTGGAGAGAACTTCGGCGTAGTGGAACAGAAAGTAGCGACGTATCTTGGGCCGATGTTAGGGAAAGGTTTGATACGGCTAGATGCCAAGGTACGGAGAGGTCCACCGACTGTAAGTGAAGATTCTCCCCCTTCTATCGCGTCCAGCTCACTGGGCCGCGCAGCTTCCGATCCTGCCTCTGCAAATGCTGGTGTACACTCCGAAGGGAAACATACCCGTCGTCGCAAACTTCCTACATCAATCTGGCCTGTTCCTCGACCACCCGACTTTGCCGTCTGATGTACAGCGGGTCATGAGCCAATACTATTACAATCCGCACAATCCGCCTCCAGGTGGACACGCTCGTGCCCTCACAGGAATTGGTCGATTAGGATATTCTGGCCCCGGCGGCAGTGGTATGAGCCGGTGGGCTACTCCGGCGGTCTCGGGCAAGAGTGTTGAAGTTCAACGGAGCCAAGTGGACGAGCTGTTCAAGAGTTTGAAAGATGGCGATGAGTTGGAAGAGACGGAGGCTCGTAAGTGATCATGTCATTGTGTTATTGCACTGACCCGCTCATTGGTTCTTGGCCGGCAGCGCCGGAGATTGCCACCACACTGTACCCACATCAGAAGAAGGCGCTCACGTTCTTGCTTGAACGGGAACGGGAACGTCCTGCATACGGAGGCCACTATTCCTCTCTCTGGCAAGAGAGGTTCAATCCTATATCTGGCCAAAGATCCTGGTACCACATTGTCACCCAAAGAGAGACATTCACTGAGCCTCACGAGGCGAAAAGCGCAATCCTCGCCGATGATGTGCGTGGATCCTAGCGTGCAATGTCCCGAGGGATGCTGAAGTAGATTTGCTCTGTAGATGGGGTTGGGGAAGACAATCGCATGCGTAGCCTTGATGGCAGCGACGATGAAGTCTGCGCGAGAGTTCGCTGCTACGCCTCTCGTGATGCCCGAGCCGCCCCCTTCAGAGCCTGCTGAGCCTGCGTTGAATGCGGCGCACTTTGATGGAAGCGTGTGGGGCATGCCGCCGCCCCAGGAGGCCAGCTCTTCCAAGAAGAAGGCGCAGGTTTCTCGAGAACATGACAAACAGCGGGCAGAGTACATCAGGCTAAGTAGGATCAAGGCGAAGAGCCGCGCTACCCTGATTGTGTGCCCGTTGTCTACCGTGGTCAACTGGGAAGACCAGTTCCGCGAGCACTGGCGGGGTGAGGTCACTGTTGTCGGCGGAGGAGCCAGCGTTTCAACGCCCTGTACGCCGCAGAATGGAACCTCGTCCGGGTCGCTGCATACCTTCGCGTCGTCATCGCAGACTACGTTTTCGGTTGATGAAGATGTCAAGCCTCCAGCGTTGAAGATGTCAACGAGAGTGCGGGAGGGCGCTCCGCTGCGCGTGTACGTGTACCATGGTAACGCGCGCAAGGCCGACCCAGCATACCTCGCCGACTTTGACGCAGTGATCACGACGTACGCCACGCTCGCGACTGAATTCTCCAAGCAGATGAAGAGTATGGTGACGCTGGAGGAGGAGGACGAGGAGGAGAACAGCAGTGATGACGACGTCGACCGAGATAACGACTACATCAAGTTGCCGAAACCGAAGAAGGCGAGTGCGAAGAAGCGGAAGAAGGGCGCCGGTGCGAACGGGTACACTGAGTTGAGCAGTCCGTTGCAGAGCGTGTACTGGTTCAGGGTAGTCCTTGATGAGGCTCAGTAAGCCCGCGTCGCATAAATACCTGCGTGTGTCTCTCTGACGGTTGTTTGCAGCTCGATCAAGGAGCCTACCACTATCGGTTGTCGCGCGTCCTGCGATCTTCTTGCTGATCGTCGCCTTTGCCTGACGGGTACACCGGTCCAGAACAAGCTGGATGATGTGTATGCTCTCATTAAATTCCTCCGGCTGGAGCCCCTGGACGACAAGGCTGTCTGGACCGAGTTCATCGGCACTCCCGTCAAATATGGTCAGCCTCTTGGTGTTGTTCGTCTGCAGACAATCATGAAATGCATCACCTTGCGTCGGACTAAGGAGTCAAAGGCAGAGGACGGCAAGAGGATCCTCTCCCTCCCACCTCGCAAAGACGAGCTTCGGTACCTGAAGTTCGACAAGCACGAACAGGAGATATATGACCAGTACTTCACGGAGTCGAAGGCGGAGTTCCGCGAACTCTCGAACAAAAACGAGGTGATGAAGAACTATGTCGGCATCCTGCAGAAGATCCTACGTCTACGCCAGATCTGTGATCATTACGAGCTGGTGCAGCAGAAGAGGCTTGCCGCCGACGGGTCCCCACTATCGTACGACGACGTTGTCGCTATAGTTGCTCGAGAAGGACTCAATTCACAAAGGGCATCGACGATCTTCGCCCTGCTTAGAGAAACTGGCGCCACACAGTGTGTGGAGTGTGGCTGCGAGCTCGCAGGCAATATCGACGGCTCGCCGGGAGATGGCAGTCTGGCAGAAGGCGACCAGACTCCAGGATCCTCGAAGCGTGGGAGGAAGTCGAAGGCGGCTTCTCGCACGTCGACGCGGCAAAATAGCCCGTCTGTGCCGCGCCCCATACTCACTCGTTGCCAGCACTTGTTTTGCAGTGGCTGCTTCCGGAGCTCCATTGCTCCGGGGTGGCCGAACGCATCATCGGACGCTCACTGGTACTGCTCGATATGTCAGACGCCGCTTGCAGTACAGGACGTGGTGGAGGTCAACCCTGATCTCGTTCTGAGCGATCAGACCCCGAAGAAAAAGTCGGTGAAGAAGGAGAAGAGGCAGAAGGGCGGTTCGCTGGAAAATGTCCATATGTCTACGAAGATCAAGGCGTTGCTCAATGATTTGATCGTATGTTCCAAGGCGAACCCGTATTCGACCAATTACGATCCTGCTTCTATTGAGGTGCAGGTGGTCGACAAAAAGGGCAATTCTCTTGAAGAGGGGATCGTGAAGACTGTAGTTTTGTAAGTCCATTCACTCATTGCGATGCATGCGATACTAAGGTTGCGGTCGTAGTTCTCAATGGACAACGATGCTTGATAAGTGAGATAACGTCTGCATCTAGCAGGATGCCTTCTGACACCTTTACAGGATAGAGGATGCGTTGGAAGTCGCAGGCATCCGGTATGATCGCCTTGATGGCACGATGAAGCGTGACGAGCGCACACGGGCCATGGAGGCACTGAAGAACGACCCTGGCTGTGAGGTTCTCCTCGTGAGCTTGAAGGCGGGTGGAGTAGGTTTGAATTTGACCGCCGCTCAACGAGTATATCTCATGGATCCATACTGGTGAGCGTGACCGGGGAAGCGGTCACTGTATGTCGCTGAATGCCGTTCAGGAATCCCGCTGTAGAAAATCAGGCCGTTGATCGTATCGTAAGTACTCTTCCCGTCCAGTCAGACTGATCGTTAACGCCAAGTTCGCAGCATCGTTTGGGGCAAACACGGCCCGTCACAACAGTCAAGTTCATCATTGAGCATTCTATTGAGGCTCGTTTGCTAGAGGTGCAGAGAAAGAAGACCGAGTTGGCTAATATGACGTTGGGAACGAACTTCACAAAGGCTGAGATGCTCCAACGTCGTATGGAGGAGTTGAACGCACTGTTTGGTGGCCCCTGAATAACCTATGCATTATGATATTATTTTTCCTACCACTTAGACTGTTCCAGCGCTATATTGTATTGCTTCCTCCTCATTTGCTTTGTAATTGTTGATCTGATCCCATGCAGTACTCTCGAGTGTATTAATGTGGTTATCTTATGAGAAATGATAAATCTACCGTAGATACATCGATCCGTGCAAACAATGTCATGTTAGAATCCGAAGTGCCCGGCGTTTTTCTTCCGACCCAAGGAATATACTATCATTTGGGCAACGATGAGACCGAGTGTCACTCCGAGAGCAACCTCGACCATACGGACGCCCAGATCGAAGTAGTTCGAATACTGTGCGGATGAAGTGTTGTAATTCTGGATCAGGCCTCCTCCATTACCAATCGCCGACTAGAAGGCGTGTTGTCAGATGACGAACGATGACGAGCTGCAAAGCATTCTTACCGGAACCAAAAACAGCACGCCGGTGACCATGGACGTGAAGGCCGTACCGCCGACCAACCGGGCGTACACATTCCCGCAGAGGCCGATGACAATAGATCCCAACGCCGAGATGATATCCGGTCTGTTTGACACCAGGAGGTTGGCTCCTCGGTTGGCGGCATAGGCTGCGCAGGAGATGGCCACCATGACGGGCAGTTGCACGCTGCGAAGGGACTGCAGGTTGGCGAAGGACGAGCAGATGGAGTAGAGCGGCACAAGGAACAGTGCGGTCCACCAAGGGAACGGCTGTCTCCACCATGGCCATTGTGGGTCGCGATAACAGCCTGAACAAGAGTTCAGCAAAGGCGCAAGACCGCATGGTCATGAGTGACGCACCCTTGATCACACGAGTGGCAGCCAGGGTGGCATCGGTGAAGGAGTATGTCCCACCCAGGTCCTCCAGCGGTATAGATGCATTGTTGGCGAGGATATAACCGTGGTAGACGTGAGATTCGAGTTTGTTCGTCGCGGCGAGGACGTGCCGAGCTTCGGGATTGACCATCAAGTAGAACTCCGAGCCGATAGTCAACCCGAAGCCCTTCATGCTACGTCAGCGCCAGATGCGGGATCGGCAGAGTAGACACATACTAGAAACAGTGTATAAATAATGGCATAGACCATTCTGACCGAGCCGCACATGATGTTCCTGGCAGTCAGCTCGAGGGCACTGATCACTGATTCGAACACCATTCAGTTAGGTCAGGATGCGTGCACTATTGACATGTTTTGAAGGACGTACAGACGGTGAAACCAGGAAGGATCAAGACGACACCAGCGGACGAGATGGAAGTGTAACAGAAGATATTGCCAGGAATTGAGGCCAGAACACGAGCTATAAACGATACGATGATGGACACCGAGATTCTATCCGCGATGGTATTAGCAAATGCCTCCATCAGGATTGTAAGCACGTACTCATAGACATTCGCATATATCGTACTCTTCGACGCCGCTCTGAGCCCGAGATACTGCAGAACGGAGGCACTCGCGCCGCTGATGAACATATCCAGGATAGATCCACCGAAGGCCAGGACACAAATGACCGAAGCGCAGATGAATGCAAGCATACAGCGGAGGTAAATGGGGTACAGCGGCTTCGCGCGGAGGATCTCATTTAGAGCGTCCGTGCCTTCTGTCACGCTGAACTTATCGTGAAGGACCTGTCGATAAACCAGGTGGACCTTGTGCAACGAGGTGAGGGCGACTCGGCCGCTAGCCCTGACAAAGTGGACCTCGGATGTGCGCGTGTCCGAGTCTAGGAACGTCACGATGATGAGGTTGGGAAAGTGGACGTAACGCGCATCCAGCTTGAGGATGGCGGAGGCAGCATCCAGCTGAGATTCTATCCGGTGAGAAGGTGCCCCGAAGGTAAGCAGAGCCTTGGCGAGCTTGAGGGCGAACTTCTGCCTTCTAGCGTAAGCTGCAACAAATTCGTCTCAGCCCAATCCGAAGAAGTTCATGCAAGTGGCTTACATTCAGCGTGGCGGACAATCTCACGGCGCTTTCTGCCTCGCTTTAGCAGAGCCTTCTCGCGGTAGCTCGATTTGGAGCCGATAGCGGAGGACTTTCTCTCCTTCTCATCACATCCGTCGATCTCGGAGGACACGGAGTCTGTCCGCTTCATATCTTCGCAGCTAGTGTCCGATGAAGCTTGCTCCTCACGTCTTCCGTCACCACTGATTCGACGGGACAAGTGGACGGCGCGGGCCGGCCGCGTGTTGCGCAACGTAGGCAAGGCACCCCCGCGGTCTTGACGCTCACCGCCTCTATGTTCGTCCTCATCAAAGCCATACTGTTCTGGAGATGAAGTATAGGCGAGCATAGGCTCAATCGTGGAAGACGACCAAGGCGAAAGAGGAGGCCGTGTCTGGCTATGGTCGACAGTCGAGGCGCCACCGTCGTACACTGGAGACCGTTCTCGGGAAAGAGGGCCCACATCAACATCGTCCTCATGCTGAATGGTAGAAGGACGTCCCAGCTCGTAGTCATCGAAGTAATCTTCAGATGAGCTAAGTTTGGCGGGATGGGGAGTAGGATAGTCGCGATATGGGTCCGACCGTCCGGCAATATCTCGTGTGAGTGCGGTTTCAGGAATATCAAGGCGTAGCGCTGCGCGATGTCTGTCCATGCTGTCTCGGGCGCGTGGCGGAGGCGGAGATTCAGACATAATGGCAGGAAAAGCGAAAATGAGCGAATGAAGTGGAAAGACCGGCTTCCCAGAGGTGAAATAAAATAAGAAGGAAGGAAACCTGCAAGCAGCCAGCTATGTCGGTGCAGTTTATGTCTTGACTAGAAACTCGTGAGAGGCTGGCAGCACGTGGGTGCAGCCCGCCAGCTTGAAACGCAATGCACGAAGTTCCATCGCTGGCTCGAGGTCAACCAGCATTCAGGCAGTAAGAGTGCGTCTCGACAGCAAAGATCAGAGGGATCCGTCGTCGTCGTTCATGAGAGGACGGCGCGAGTACGCGTCAATCACGTGAGCGTGTTTCAGAGCAGCTCGAATGCACATGGGTATGTGGGTATCATCAAGGCGGAGACATCCGTACGGTACAGGGTATAACATACAGCAAGAAATATCAATTCAGACTTGTTTTGCCTTCCATTTCATGAAAGGAGCTCCATTCGCACCTTGGCTCCAACCAGCAGTCGCGTCGACCGGCTGAAAGGATGCGAGTCTTCTTCTATGACGTTTGCATTCCGCCGCGCCTCCAGGATGTCCTCCCGAAGGCGCTCCTCCTCGAGCATCTCTGCTCTAGAGATGGGATCGCGCCGTGGGTATTCCCAGCCGTTCAGTACCATCGAGTGCCAAAGCGACACTCGAGCGCGAACATCGCTAGAACATGCCTCCCATTAATACCAGAAAACCAGAACTGATGCTCGAACAATATTGCTACTCACCTTCTATACTGTTCCATCAAGGCATCAAACTTTGCCCTACTCGGCCCAACCGGATAATCTCCTTCCTCCCATCCAAACTCCCTCAAGCTTTCGTCATTCCTCTGCACCCTTATCACCAGCTCCTCCCACATCGCCTCCTTCGCTGACATCACCAGCCCTAGCGCGCGCAGCAATTGCATATTCAGCGAATGCTCGTCCAGGGCAAGGATCTTGTCGATCGGCAGCAGGCCCGCCGCGCCCGTGGACGTGCTATCCTTGCACAGGTCCGCACTCGGCACCGGCGGACCGCGCTCCACCTCTCTGGAGGACCCAGAGGATGTCCTGCTGGATGAGTTATTCGTAGAGGCGACGGAGGAGGAGCGCTCGAAGCTCGGGTGGGGCGACGGCAAATCTGAAGCATTGCCAATCTTTTGTGCTGACGAGTCGAATGAACCGCTCGAGGTTGATTGTAACGTGGAGGTGGAAGCAGTGGGAATGGAGAGGCTGACGTCGCTTCCGAGGTCGGGTGGTAGCGGTGTCGCTTCCTCGGTTTTTCGATTCGCCTCGGTGGCCTGTGGGTGAGGTGTAATCTCGGCAGGCAGAGGGGCAAATGGCGCCAGTGGCGGCATGGGGTATGTTAGAGGTGGTGGCATGTACAAATGACCAAAGCACGCGGAAAAATAGGATGGCAATGTGGCTGCATCATATTGCGAAACGATCAGCGATACGGGGTCGACGAAGCGGGTGAAATATACCCACAGCTAGGCGTAGGGTTGATAAACCGATTCTCAAAAACATCGTTAAACAGGGACTCCAGCAGAGCATGTTCATGCGGGTGATCGAGAGGGGCGGGTGACGGCGGCGAAGACTGCTGAGTGCCATCAGGACGATGCATATACGGTCCTCGTGAATGTGCATGTAGAGGCTCGGTAAACCAACGCGGTAAAACCGGGAAGATAGCATCTATTACCGGTGAATAACCCGTCAATATGTCCGAGCAGCTGACACACTCACCCTCCTCCAATTGTTCTATCGTGCCGCCGGTTCGCATCACTCTGCGAATTTCCTGGTGAAGACGTCATGTTCAGCGGTCTTCACGGACGCTGACAAGGGTACGTGCCTCGTACATGGACATCCACTGTAACAGCAGGTCAGGCTACGGCATACAAGCGGCAGAGGTGAGGAGCAACCTTGTTCTCAGGGACCGCAAACGCCACCCCTGACAGATGTACATGATCAAACTCTTCGTCCTCAAATGGAAATCGTGTTCTCAAGCTATGTCTGACATTAGGGCATGCGCAGTGAAATCGGCAGTCGAGATGATAACGCACAAATTTCCGTGCACCCATGTGATACGTTCTGCAATGGATGGTGGCAGCACGCTGAGTGGTATCTGGACGTTCACCAGATCATACCCGACCTGGCCGATAACGGATGAAACGGGATCGAATCGCAAATAAAGCATATGCACACACAAACGTGCACTCCGGCCATTGCTTTGCAGCGTCAATCACCCAAGCGCCTAGCTGGTCGGAGGGGAGAAGGGGGTTGAGACGGACGCCAGGAAGGAAAGATGTCGTGCCACGTACACCAGTGCCCACGTCGAGACAGCGTTTGGGCTGGTCATCCTTTTTAAAATCAAGGAAAGAACACGACCCTTCCTTGACATGTTTCACAACCTGGCAGTCCATGACGCCACTTGGTGGGATGTCAGACGACCCGCGGGTAACCGGGGACGAAGGACTCACAGCTCGAGGTCTTCTCGGTTGTACGACATCGGATACGGGGCCTTGTCTCTGCCATAGCTGTGCAACTTGCAGCCGTTCGACATGATAAACTTGTCCTCGCGAGGAGGCTGCTTCTTTGGCTCGGGCGGCCTGGAATCGAGGGGAAGAGCGGGGAGGCGAAGGGTGGAGGAGCTCGGGCGATAGACCACAATGGGCTCTATCGCAGAGGCCATGGACGCAGGGATGAAGCTGGAGGAGGGCGGCATATGGTTGTGAGGGCAAGCGGCACCTGCGTAAATGATTCGGAGGCGTCTTCTCAGAGGCAGTCACGTCGCGCGCATGCTTCCTCGATCATCAGGATGCATTCCGAATGGGTTCAAATATAGCCCTTTAACGGAACTGAGATGCCTGTATGCGATCCTCGCACACACCAGTGTTTTGATTCCAGAGGACGGGCGCAATGGCGAGCAGCTGATCGTGGATGCTAGGCTGCGGGCGTGGTCGGCGCTGTCGTATCAAACACGTCCTTGCCTAGATTGCCAAGTGGCTCGCTGAATTCAGAGACAATAAACGTCGGACAGCGGCGCCACCAAGCTCGCAGCGCGCTGGATGCATGAGGATGCGAGCGAGCAGGACGACACATCGAACGCCGCTGCGCTGGCCGCAATTCGCCAAAATTAATTACATGCGCGCCAATCGAGATCGGCTTGCAGACGCCCGCTCGCGTAGGCGAGATGAATGAGATTCACAACGTTGCTCCTCCTCGACACACTATACACTGCTTTTACGTTATACCCGCGTATACGCATACAATGCATCGCAAAAAGCCGTTCTCATCAAAGCAGAAGAAAGAGCAGATTCAGCTCAAGCGCGCCGTCAAACGCGGCGATGTCTCTCCTCCGCCCAAGCTCGACCGCCATGGCCGCAAAAGTAAGAAGGCTTCCCTTGGCCCTGGGACATCCAGCGCGGAGCCGTCCAGCACCGTAGCACCTGCTCGTCTTCAGTCATCTTTCATCAAACTCCCTGCCAAATTCCTAGAGGAGACGCGCGTTCTCGCAGCCAAGCTGCCGCTCATACGACCCATCTCTCCTGAAGCAGCCATTTTGTCCGATGCCGGCGAGCACGCAGCACCGCGCTCAAGATTGGCACCACAGGCCGCTGATGCTGATGGACAGATCGAGATGAATTTGACTTGTCCTAGTCGGCCAAAGTGGAGATACGACATGAGCAAGAGGGAGGTCGAGGCCAACGAGGAGGGGCTCTTTAGGAAGTGGCTTGCACAGACCGACGCCGCCGTCAATGCATGGTGCAGCCCAGTCTCGGAGGCGGAGCCCGCGGACAATATTGCCGAGAAAGGGAAGAACGTCGAGTCCACGCCCGAACTCGAAATGCCGCACGCCCCGACCTCCTTCGAGCGCAATCTCGAAGTCTGGCGCCAACTGTACGTCTTCTTCTGGTGTGCCACTCCGTAGCTCGCCCTCACTCTCCTCAGCTGGCGCGTCACTGAGATCTCCCAAGTTATCCTCGTTCTCCTCGACTCCCGCTGCCCGATCCTGCACTACCCACCCTCCCTTGCTGCCTATCTCTCTTCGCGCACCCATGTCAACCGGACGCGGACGATCCTCGTCCTCACGAAGGTCGACATATCGGGTCCTACGCGAGCGGAGGCGTGGACGCGCTACTTAAATGCGCGCTATCCCGGCATGCGCATCGTGCAGGTCGAATCGTACACTGAGAAGGAAGGTGCCGGTGCGACGGGCAGAAGAACCGCCTACGAACCTCGTCTTCCAACCGGCTTTCGCAGAACCTTAGTGGACGCCCTGCGCGAGACGCATGAGGAATTGCTCGAGCCACCCGCGCATGTAAAGAGCCAACCGGAGAAACTACAGCGCTGGAAACCTCGTGCTCCGAGAGAAATTGACTGGGACGCTGTCCTGAGAGCGGAAGGAGGGCAGGTCGGAAGCGTAGTGGGTGGAGCCGCTGAACCTCGTGTGCGTCAACACGCTGAGGATACTTCCGAGATCGGAGGCGAGGAAGAATTTGAAGAAGAAGAAGAGGAAGGCGAACCACAGTTCCTAACAATCGGTGTCATCGGTGGGTCGCTCCTGAACCATATCGTCCACACTAGCTCACGCTCTTCCCAGGCCAGCCAAACGTAGGCAAGTCCTCATTGTTGAACGCGCTCTTCGGAACGCACAAGGTGAAGGCATCACGGACGCCGGGTAAGGTACGCATGCTAGTGACGCAAGAACAAATATTGCGTAGACTCGCTGACTTCCGTTGCATCGGTACGCTAGACTAAACACTTCCAGACGCTCTTCTGGACACATGACGTGCGTCTGGTGGACTGTCCCGGGCTCGTCATGCCAAATTATGTGCCGATGGAAATGCAGGTTAGTCCACGCTGTCTCATCAGCACACACTCTCCGTCGTGTCGGAGAAAAGTGAACCGACGCATGTTCACTCTAGGTCCTCAGTGGCATCCTCCCCATCTCCCGGGTCTCCGCCATTCCGCTCTGCATCTACCACGCGGCGCAGCTCCTACCACTCGAGCGCATCTACGGCCTCACGAACCTTGAGCTTGCCACCCCGCCGCCAGAGGACAAGCGCACATGGCGAGAGGGCATGCGTCCGCGGGACGCGGAGGCCCAAAGAACCGCAGTGTGGACGGCAATGGACGTGCTCACGGCGTATGCACTCAAGAAAAGCTGGATGACTGCGAGGACTGGGAGGCCGGACGTGAGCCGGGCGGGAAACGCGAGTACGTCGTTTCGATTAAACAATAGGATCTTGATCCCAGATACTGACGCTTGGTCATACAGTACTGCGCGCACTTGCAGAAGGAAAGATCCGATGGGCCTTCTGGCCTCCGGGTACGGATCCGCAGACCATTCAAAACTCGCAGGGCGATGGCGGCCTGGGTATATGGATCCCCCACCGAGACGATGGCGCACTAGAGTCTGGCGACGAGCACACAGCCGAGTCGGATATCGACGAAGCACGCGACGACGAGCAGGCAGAAGCCGCTAGCGAGATTGAGGAAGAGGACGAAGGACTCGGCAAGACGAGCCTTAGCGGCGCTGCGGGTCGTTTCAGTGCGCTCGTGCAGGATGACGATGAGGACAGTACTAGTAGTGCCGAAAGCGACTAAGAAGACCTTTCGTTGCCATTGACGTCTTCGTCGGCTGTTGATCGTCGTTCTTAGCACGATCCGTACATCATATCGCGTACCATCGCTGCTTCGACCACGCGAAAAACGAACTGCGGAGAACCTCACCGTATCCCTGGCACCACCTTGCTTCTAGTGTGTTCGGACCCCTGCGCATGTACATAGCGAGCTCAAGTACAATATATGAATGCTCGTGACCTACGTACACAAGATGCTAACATACGGCTGATGCAATCGCATTTTTCGTCCGGATTCTACCAAGCGTAGATACAGGAACAGACGAAATGAACTAAACCATAGCGAACCTAATAACTCGAGCGAGCAAAACCAGAAGGAGGAGAACAAACGCACAGACCGGAAGCTGTGGCGCGTATCGCAGTCGTTAAGGGTCAAGCGCATCAAGGCAGACGAAAACCGCGAAAGCAAGAAGGGGCCATGGACACCGAACATGAACGCGTCCAGCGGCGCAGAAAGGGTTCGAACAAAGTGTATTCCCGCAGATGAAGGGTGGAGAATACCGAGAACACACACAAATAGGGCGTAGAAAAGTCAGCTTAACGCCGGCGCGGATGACCAGGCAAGGGCCGATAAGTAAGGTATATCTTGAATAGCTCTCTTCGTTTGTATGCGTACATGGCTCCAGCAACACCAGCAGCAATGGCACGTCATCAATCAGTCAGTCAGCCGACCAAGCCACAAGCCTGCCTCGTCCTCCCCGCCAGCGGACGCCTAATAGCCAGGCGCACCAATGTGGTTCTGGTAGCCGTACGCGGACGCGTCGTACCCGCCGCCATGATAGTGCACGGGCGGCGGGGGCATGGCGTACCCGTCGTAGTTCTGGTGCATCATGCTCGGGTTGCGTGAGAGATCCGACGGGCGCGACATGCTGAGCCCACGCGCGAGTTCGCCCATCTGTGGCTGAGGGCTCGGGCAGCGCTGCAGGTCGGCATAGCCACCAACGGGTGCGAGCGACGCGCCGGCAGTGAAGTCGTGATCGGGGACGGGCTGGAGGTTGCTCGTGCCGTGCCCGCTGTCGGACAAACCGTAGCCGCCCAAGTCGCCATGGCCGGTCCCAGAGTGGAACGAGCCGTGCGAGGCGCGCTTGTTAACGCTATCGTCGCTGGTGGGCTGCCAGTCGATGGGCTGCATGCGCTCGTCGAAGCTGGATGAGGGCCGGAGCTTCCACTTGCGGAACAGCGTCCAGCCGATGGAAACGGATCCGACTACCGAAGCGATGACGATGATTATAATGATGGTGTTACGGGTGGTCTTTGACGTGCCGCTGGAGGTCGCATCGGACGACGCGCTGCTCGAAGGAGTTGTGAAGATGGTGCTGGTGGTAGCTGTGCCAGTGAGCTGGTCGTCAGCTGAATCCGTGGAGCCTTGGGTATCCTGGGTAGCGCTTGCAGCTGGAGAGGTCGCAGCATTGTTGGCATTTGTGGTCCGCGCGGTGGTAGCAGTGTTTGCACCAGACGTAGAAGCCGCTTGCGATTGTGCAGAAGTAGTCGCAGAAGGAGCCGACGTCGACGGTGTAGCTGCAGCGGACGTGCTCGGGGTGGTTGCCGATGTCGTGGCAGCAGCAGCGGAGGACTGCGGGGTGTGAATCCGAGGTCAATACTGTATATTTTGAGATAACTGCTGCATTTTAAACTCACTGAAGACTGTGTCGTAGCAGCAGCCGATGAGGAGCTGGTGGTCGCGGCATCAGAAGAAGTCTGTGCAGAGGCGGACGTGGTGGCAGCCGCCGACGAGGTATCAGCAGCCGCGCTGCTCGCGGTCGTGGCGGCAGCAGTGTTGCTATCAGATGCCGTCGAGCTGCCACCAGAACCATTACCATCGGTGAACAGACCCAGCACTGGATCTGAGGACGCGCGTTTCTTGATCATCCGCCGCAGGTCGACATGATCGCGACGCTGAAGCGTCAAGTCGCTGGCCTCCGAGACGGTGGCGAACGCGAGGGCAATTGCAAGGCAAACGAGTGTGAGGGTGACCTTCCTGGGTTTTGAGATGAACATGTTTATATATACTTTCCTGGCCGAGTGTGTAGCTGTTGAGAGAGGCTAGAGGAAACGACTGTCAGCGTCTACGCGTAAACTGGATGGAGAAAAGATCGTGAAAAATCGAGTAGCAGCGGCGTGCAGAATGGGTGGGCCAGCCGGAGGGGATGAGGGTCGAGGAGAAGATGGAGGAGGGAACGAGGCAGATGGAAGATGAACGTGAGCTAAACGCACCTGACACCTGGAGGAAGCCTGACTGGCCGTGGAAGTGAAAGAGTGTGAGGGCAAAGGATGGAAATAAAGGCAGCGGGTCACAGTCAGTTGTCAAGCACTGCTCGTCGTCGTCGTTCAGCTGCAAGCGGCGTTGCGGGGGCGCGAGCCTGACAACCCGCTAGCGCCCGTCAGCCGCCGCCAGCCTCATTAATTCTCGCCAAGAGCATCCCTTTCGCATCGCACGCACCGTGCCATTCGTATGTATTACTGTCCCACAGAAGGCACACAAGCTACTCTCGCAACAAAGCAAGTAAATGAGAATCGTACACTAGTGTGGACACGAAAATCCTGCGGTATCAAGCGGACGGTCCATCACTGTCATATAGTAGACAGAACATCCGTCCTTATGGCGGGCTTAAAAATTATCAAAACGTCCATCATTAGTTGTGGCTCGTCAGCGTCCAGTCACTGACGGAGACAGAAGGCGGTGTTACAAACTCGCTCGACGACATGTCGGACCACTGCGGGTTGAACAATACCTGGAGGCTATATGTGCCTGCGTCCAGGCTGATCATGATCACCGTCACCCCCGTGTTCGGCAGGTCCGTCTGGCCCGAAGGCAGGGGCGGGTCCGTCGATAACCGCGCCGCCGGTGTCTCCGTCGTGATTTTGTACCCGCTCGACGGCGAGAGCACCGTGAGCTCAAGCTTTTCGTTTCCGATCTGCAGTGTCGCGCCGTTGCCTTCGCTGTTCACGGTCACGGTCGCGTTCGTGTGCATGCGCCACTGGATCGGTGCATCTGCGGTGATATCGTCCTGAAGCAGCACCTGCTTCCGGCTGTTGATCATGCGGATACCGCGCTGGAACGAGGTCCTGCAACATTAAATAAGCGCCGACGCACAGTGAACGTTCAAAGCCACACTTACACGTTTTCGTAGGCACTCGCCAGGTCCGCAGTGAAAAAGGCAGTCGAATTGTCAGGTACAGAGAAAACAGTGCTCGATCCCTGCGTGGTGTTGTCCGTGCCATATCTGATCGTAGGCGTAGCCGTGACAAGCTGGTTCGCGTAGTTGACCAGGATGGTGTTCTGACCTTCCGTCCGCTTGCGATAGTACAGCCACCGATCACTTTCCTGCGTATCATTGCTGAAGTAGCCGGTGTCAAGGTAGTTCTCATCTCCCAGCTCTCCCGCCCACCGCGTGCCGAGGGCGTCCAGCACAAAATCACCGCAGTCGAGATCATTGTGAGTCTGATGTCCTTGCAGCATCCCCGCTTTCATCGCAATAAATAACGCGTCCTCGTCCGTCCAACTCGTGCGCATCGAACCCCACTGGTCCGTGTGGTTGTCGAAGAAGCCGTCGAGGTTTAATCCATCCCAGAACGCGCCCGAAACTGACGGGTTGTACCAGAACATGCTCCACGGGTCGGAAGGTGCATCATGCTGGTCACGTTGGAACAGCATGTACTCGGGGTGGTTGTACTGCTCGGCATAGAAGAACATCGGGTTGGCGGTGGTCGAGTACAAGTTGACACCGTTGTCGCCCCATTCGAACATGGAGCCCGGGCCAGTGACATGCATGTGGAAGAGACCGGTATATTCAAACCCAGGGTTGGTGGACAGCAGGTCATAGTCAGACCCAGTGGCCGTCACCAGCGAAGAAATCATCTCGGCATGACCGGTGACCCCGAAGTACCAGTAGTTGGGCGTCTCCTGCCATGTCCCGTCTGATGTAACCGCCTCTGCGCAATTCAAAATGGCATTAGGGATGGTGTAGCCGAGTATCTGCTCCGCTAGGCCAGACGTATCATCGCCAAGGATGGCTAGCGCGCCCATCGTAAGACCGCCATTGCAAACACAGTTCCAGTTGCCCTGTGTGTTATTAGTCCACCATCCGTAGTATCCATCGTTGCTGTTCGTGTAAGCGAAAACACCGTTGTTGAGGCCATACTCCACCATGGTCCAGAGAATCTGCGATTTCTCAGTATCCGACCATGCATCGTACATCCAGTCGTACGCGATGGCGAACGCAGCTGTCATTTCCGCAGTGTCAAGGAAATGAGTTGGGTTCCAACGAGTCGCATCATCAGGACCAAAGCTGTTCGTTCCGTTTCCAGCAGCATTCTAACGACGCGGTGAGCATCGCTGGAGCGCGTATCAAACCACCACAACGCCTTACCTGAAGCTCCTGGAACGCCCTGTCGGACCACTTCGTGTCATTTGTCATGCGGTACGCATACGAGAATGCCTTGATCCTCATCTTGATCTGACGCGCGATATCGAGGATACCGTTACCGCTATCCAGGAAATACGCGACGACATCCTGGTTGTAGTATTCCGTCGCATTGCCGAAGATGGTGTCGTTGTAGAGCTTGAGGTACGGCTCGTTCTTGATGAGATTCGGCAGTGCATCCCACTTGTATTGCGGCGCGATGATTCGGGGGCGGTTGGGGCGTACCTCGGTCGGCGAGGGGTTGGACGGTTGCCATGGGTCGGTGGGCCAACTGACACCAGACGCTTCCGCCTGGAAGGTGGGTTTAGTGAAGGCAGCTGTATTGGTCTAGACAACAAATAAGCGGGCGCCACGCCAATTCATATCGAACCAGCTAACCGTAGAAGGGTACAGGGGTAGCATATACACGCTGTCCGTGCCCGTGGCGAAGACGCCAATGGCCTCCTTGACACTAGCAGCGGAGCTTGCAGCGGCGACGGCGCTCTCGCTGGACGAGGCCGAGGCCTGTGCCACTCTGGATGATGATGCCGAGGTATGGTGGTGGGCCCGGCTGCCCAGGACGCCGCCGAGGACGGCAGCAAGAATTATAGCAATGAGGATAGGAACAGCGATAATAAACCATCGCAAGTAGTTGTGCTTCTTCTTGCCCCCACGCGAGGACGAGATGAAGCCCCGGGATTCATTGTAGTACGGGTCACTGCGAGGGGTCGCTTCGCCGGGGGAATGTACCTCTGGCTGAAGGGCATTTGTGCTGTCGGCAGGGGCGTATGCGTACGCCATGGCCCGCAGCGCTGAGAACGAAAGTCAAAGGAGGGACGGGGGGGCGATGAGCCTGTAAATGAGGATGGGAGGAAAGAAGACTTGTCTGGACGGGCGCTGCAGGCCGGGGTCGAGTTGTTCGTTGCTGTTATGTTTCCCATACCATAGCCGCGCGTGAACAGCGATCGGCAGGCGCCGGCATCCGCGCTGCCGAGCTGTGGCTGGCCGTGCCAAGGTCGTCGCCCGGGCTCTGGGACGCGCTCCGGGCCAGGGGCCGTATGATACATCCCCGGTCGCACTAACCCCATTCGCTGCGCTGAACGTCCCCCGTAAAAATAGCCATTGCATGGTGACCTCAGAATTGCATAGAAACTACGAACACCTTTGAGGGATGCTCTGCGGCCGCCCAATAGCCTCACTGTTCGCGGGCGGACACCCTGCGGCGCCCACACCGGTGTCAATTCACGTCAAACTGATCAGAACTCACGGAACGACGTGGACACAACGAGGCCGCATGTTGCTGGAGTGGGATGCTCTCATGCAGCCCTCGTTCATCCCGGTCTCAAGTCGCCGGGGACCCGTAGCGCGCGAAAAAGCCGGGAATACCAGAGTCCGCAGATGTCCTAGACGAAAATATACAGAAGTCATCTAGAGAATGCTTAGTCTGACCGCACCGGTGCACTTGTGGCCTAGGGTCAAGCCCTAACTTCAGTACAAGGTATTCCTCATGACGCAAGCCCATCGTTGATCTGCCGAAACGCCATCGTGTCAGTGCCGAGCCGGGACCAACATTCTCGTCTGTACTTGCCTCAATCAGATCCACGATCTCCTAGCTTTCTAAGGCCAACCCAAGCGCCTTGAGAACAGCTTGTGTCGACCTCATGCCCATCACGCGGGGGCACCCAGCGATTGCATTCGTAGCTTGCCCTTCGCCAACGTTTCAGCACCCCGCTCTTCCGCCTTCCGCCTCCTTATATGCGCGAGCGCCATTCATAATCTGACTCTAAATTACGCCACAATCACCGCGTTAAGACTGCAACGACATCCTAGCTGAGGACGCTTTCTACGTCAGCAGCTGGAACAATTCCGATCCGCCAGAATCTGGCTCAAGAGAACCGTCACAACGATGAGGGTATAGGAGAAACAGCGGGTGGTCGTCACCAATGACTCCGGAAATTCGGGCGCGCCATCATGCGAGTTTCGTACCTTGGTAATGCGTTGACATGTGCGGTCTACCTCCGGACGTTCTAATTGCTTGTTGTACGAATGCAGTGAGTGTGATCCAGTTGAAGGAACAACGCACCGTGCATGATTCCGCCTTCGGTTCATCGCCTCCGATGCCGAACCCTTTTCCCTAGGGCCTACGGATTGCTATCATAATGACCACACGACTTCCGGGCTCTTGCGCCGCGACATCCTCGGACGAGCCCAGCATCTTGTGCAACACTTACACCAAACACCACACACTGCGCTCCATTACGACGTTGTCACAACTTATTAGGCAAGGAACGCTGAGTGCATGTTGGCGCCAAATAGAAGATGGAGAGGCGGTGTTCGGATGCACGAGCGATGGCACAGAGAACAGGAAATACTTGCAAGCATGCCTGAGTTTCGAGACTCAAGAGTATCTTGCGCTTAGGGCTCGCAAGCTAGTCAAGGCTGGCTGGCACCCAGCCGCATTGCACGCGCGGCAAAGCGATCGTGACACGTAATATGACGGCCAAAATAGCAAGCGTCACGACCAGACGCGTCCTGTCACAGAGGGCCACACCAAGGCAAGAGCGACCGATGCACATATACCAGAATATATGGACGACTTTATTTCACCGTCCAGCCGAAAGGCGCAATGACGCCGCTGGGCGCCAGCTCTAATATATGCGCAACTTTGTCACTCTGACCTATCTCCATGGCCGACGATTGGATCTGCTGGCTAGAGCGTACAGAGAACAACGCTTTCCCACCGGCATACTAGTTACGCATCATGTTTCATCCATGTAGACTCCAATTATTGTTTTGCAATTTGTATGAAGCTGCGCGATGGTCATCGGATATGAATATTCCGAGGAAAACAAACAAACTCGATTGCCTTTTCAGGCACGGGCCGTTGCGCCAATGTGTGGCTGAGATTCTTGGCAGCATTCTGCTTCCTATGCTAACTCTTCAACGACGCTTTCTCTCGGTCGGCTGAGTCACTCTTTTCATAAGCACGTTTTCAGGATCGTTCAATCCTGCCAGCGTGTACATATACCAGCAATCACATTATACACTGTCGCCCTCACCGAGCCTGCGACTTCGTTATATATACCTCTTGATAGTTTCTCGTTCTGCTTTGATCTGCGATGCACAAACCGACAGCTCGTCTCATTCCCTTTAGTTTAGGAGCTGGCTTCCTCGTATGGGTTCTGCTTTACTTCGCATGGCCGCTGCTGGAACCACCACCCCTGCCTCCGGGATTTCCGCGTCCACCTCGTCATCCGAGCAAGACATGGGGTCCTCGCGCCGACGCCGTGCGGCATGCTTTCATGTATGCCTACACGGAGTACAAGGAGCATGCGGGAAATGACGACGAGCTGCTGCCCTTGTCAGAGGGCTCTGTGAACAAGTGAGTGGTGGGTCTCTGGGGGAAGTTGGCGGTCGAGTCTCACTTCAGATCAGCTTCAATGGTTGGGGCTTGACCCTAATCGATAGCTTAGACACCATGTGGATCATGGGTCTTCATCACGAATTCTACGACACGTTGCCCGTTGTAGCGAACATGACCTTTGACATGGAGGAGGTACGCTCAGTCAGAATTCTCGATGCCTTGGCACTCTGACAGTTGTCTCCTGTTAGAAACGATATGCTCCCTTTTTTGAGACCGTTATCCGGTACTTGGGCGGGCTACTGTCTGCCTACGCGCTCTCTCGTGAGCCGGTCTTTCTCGTCCGAGCAGACGATCTCGGAAGCAGGCTCCTTCCCGCTCTGCGAACCAACTCGGGACTGCCTGATTATGCAGTCAATACCGTCACGTACGTACATTCCTCATTGAGAATGCTTCTCGTCGTGCTCACTACACACTGCAGCGGGCAGAGATCAGGCGGCTGGACCAAAGGAACGGTACTATGGGCTGAGGTCGCCAGCTGCCAGCTGGAGTACAAGTACCTGGCCCACTTGACTGGTCGGAGGCAATATTATGATAGCGTAAGTTCGTGTTCCGTACCATGCTCTGCCGATTTGTCATGGATCTTGTGGCAGGTCGAACACATCATGGATATCATGCGCGATGCAAACATTACCGATGGAATGTTCCCAACAAGGTGGAGTCTTTCGAAAGGAGTGCCGATCAACAGTAAGAGAGTTTCCTCGACTCCTCAATGATATATATCGCTCACTGTCGTGCAGAGCAGTTCTCCGTCGGAGCATTTGCCGATAGTGCCCATGAATATTTCCTGAAGCAGTGGCTCCTGACATCAAAGTCTGAAACCAAGGCGCGTGACCTATGTACGTGCGCTCCTGCACCTGAACGTAGCAGTGTTGAACATTGTACTCCTTAGACATCCGAGCAGTAAACAGCATCATCGAGAACCTCCTCTATCTCAGTCGATCTCGCCAGATGCTCTACGTCACAGATGTCACGAACGGCTCGCCTAGCCACCTCTTCGAGCACCTCTCCTGCTTCCTCCCAGGTCTCCTGGCTCTCGGCGCACAGACGCTCGAGCTCGGCCCCCGCGATAGGCGGATACACCAGTGGGCAGCGGAGGGCCTCGCGCAGACGTGCTGGCTGACCTACGCTGACCATCCCACCGGCCTCGGGCCGGACATCGTGCTCATGGACCAGATACGCAAGACCCCGGAGAACCCGCATGGCGGACTGTGGATCGCGCATTTGGAGGAGTGGGAGGATGCAGGCAAGCCAGGCGGCGTCCCGCCGGGCGTTGCGCCTATTCGCCCCGCGAGGAAGGGCGAGCGGGACTACCGCTTGCGAAACGCTGGATACTATCTCAGACCAGAGGTGTGTAGCAATAATTGATGTGGAGGTCGGAGCTGACTGTGAGATCCGGGCAGACTGTGGAGAGCTTCTACATCTTGTGGAGGACTACCGGTGATGAGGTCTGGAGGGAGCGTGGGTGGGCGGTGTTCCAAGCGATTGAGAAAGAAACGCGGACCGATAATGGCTACGCGAGTCTAGTCTCAGTCGACAAGTCACCGGCGACGAAGAAGAACGAGATGCCGAGGTATGTGTAATGTCCGTTTATGAGATATAAGTAGACTGAGTGCCATCTGATCTGCAGCTTCTTCCTGGCGGAGACGTGAGTGCTTTCCTGACTGAACCTAGGTTCACTGACAACAATTTTGCCGCGCAGGTTGAAGTACCTCTTCTTGCTCTTCACCGATGAAGAGATCGTTCCGTTGGATCAATGGGTGTTCAACACCGAGGCACATCCCCTGCCCATATTCGAATGGACTGCGCAAGAGAAGGAGGCATATGGGATATTGTGACCTTCCAGTAAATTATCGAGATGATTCATGACAAATTTGCCGTCCGGACTCCTGCTTTGCCGTAGCAATTCTCAGAGTGCCACAACGATCAAGGACCTCACGACTTGCGCAGGCCTTTTATCTGTTCGCAGGGTGTAGCCACATCAGAACTTCGCTTTCGCCATGATTTCATTTCCTACGCTCTAGCGAGAAGCTGTCAGCGGTCAAAGCTAGTCTCCGACATGGAAGCAGGCCGTGAGCCGCATTTCGGTCGCGGTTTCCGCCTGCTCCCATCTATTCGCTCTCATAACGTATCCATGAAAATAGCCCAGCAAAGTATGTCATTGCGAGTGACCTCACAAGAATCGTGCTCTGGATGCTGCGCAGCCGCCTAAACGCCTCGTAGCCACTCAGTATTCGCCAATAAACCCCCGCAACACCCATGCCGATACCAATACACATCGAAGTAACCGAATCTACGAAGTCACGTCAGACGCGGTGCTAATGAGGGCGAATGCATGCTTACTTCACATCGCGGAGAATCAACAGTACTCTCGAATCTGTTGGAAGTGGCTGAAGAAGACACTATCCCAGTGCGAGCTCGCCGGTTGGAGCGCCGGAAAAAGAAACTGGCCCAGTTACGAAGGTGGTGTACGGCACTTGCGCGTACGTTGCCTAAACCGCACGGTTATATATTCCGTTGTTGGCTCGCATTCAATATCAGAGATGAAGGATGAATATGAATAAACTCACCACGCAATGCAACCGTAAGGAGAAAAACAGTCTTCGCACCGTCACACCTACTAATCTCGAAAGGTATATTGAACATCCCTTCGCAGGATTAATAATTCATACACGCCTTCCCTCCCGTAAGCCAAGAGTCATAGTAGACACATTCTCGAGGGTTGACCGGTCCACCACCCTTGCAGAACTCAAACGTCGGGCACAGGACGCATGGAGCCTGGTACAGGCCCAGAGACACGCGTTCTTCATATACGGCCCGGTATACAACTCCGCCTGCATGGTGAACACCTCCTATTGCCGCCATGTTGTGTGAGAGGAAAGTGCTAGACGATGGATTGCGGTATCCCAAAGTCTGCACACCGTTGCTTTCCCCGGCACCTCGACTGCCCGCTGTGCGACCACCGGTGGAGCTGGTGGCACTCTCTGAACATTCTGTCGATCCCTCATCCTCTGTGTCACCAAAGGAGCTGCGATCCATTTTTCTTCTCTTTCCCTTTAACTTTGTGTCGTCAACAGAGGGGGTATTACGCTTCCGACGTCGCTTCCTCAGCGATCTATCGTCATCGCCTGTCGCAGTATCATCTTCGGTAGCCTGAGCGCTGTCCGACGTGTGGTGCCTTTTCTTCCGTTTGCCCCCACGATCAGAATCATCGCTCAAGTCCCTGCGAGCTCGTTTCTTTCCCCTCGATCCCTTCTCGAGCAGCGATAATTGGCTTTCGTGCAAACTTTCATGCTCAGAATTATCGATATCCCAGCCAGGGATGTGGAGCGCAGGAATCTATTACCAGATAGCAGTAAGTGGTGCAACTCTCGCCACGACTCTTTTGAATGACTACCTTCTCGATCTTGCCGTCCCAAATCAATACCTCCAATAAAATCTGAATATGCTCCACAGTCAGGTCAGTTTCTGTGACACCACTCTTCTTCAAGAAATTCTGCATATTCATTAGCATGTAAATCATAGTTGAGAATCAAGATCAGAACAAGTGATCCGTGAATATATGGCAATGCAGGATGATCTAGCGCAATCCAACTGAACGACAATCCAACGTATATCCGAGAATAGCGCCGTCATGAAATGCGATCCACCCGACCTGTCCAAGATATGATGATACTCACCAGGATTTGCTGCGCATTTGGGTAAGATGAATACGAAAGCGGATACACCTGCCTGCTGCGACTGTCCTGTCCTTGCAAAGTTTTCGGGAAACTCTATGAATGATGATCAGATCAAGCTCCTCATTATGAGGATTCCTGCACACTCTGTCTCGTATGATCTTCAAACAAACACCAGACAATAGTTTGATAAATTCGGTGTCCAATTCATTATCGGTGAACCATGGTCCCCCCGTCAGCTCAGTTGATGGTTCGAGATGCGACAGCATGTAGATTTTGCGCGCGGAGTGCTGAATAAACAAGTGATTATGATAGCCTTAGTCAGAAGGCGAAACACTCATACTCGAACATCATTCACGGTCTTTATCAATTGTTTCTGTGTCAGTGACTTCAAACATTTATCAACAACGACTTGATGCAGTTGAGTTTTAGCCTTGATATGTTTCGTCCAGATGCCTAGTCGGAGGGAGACAGGGTCAAGACTCGGTATACGCGCCACTTTTCGGTACCAACCTTCGTTGCCTGCTGCTCGGATCCTGTCGATGACCAATACTTCCTCCTGATTGAGACCTTTCTTACTGAAGGAAGCTCAGCCGATTCCTTCGTCACAAAGGCGGCAACCCACATTTCGATCTCATCGTGCGTCACTGCCCTGTACGAGATCGCAGAATCTTCACCTATCAGCACTACGAACAATCCCTGAAGGAAACCATTCATTGCCTATATACTAGCCATCCAGAAACGTACGCACCGTGCCCAAAAGAAAATTGATTGCAGGAAGAAGTGCTTTGGGGCTCGGCGAGAAGCGTTCGAGCGCCTTTTGGGTGACAACCTGAAGAGCCACATGGGTCAGACTCTGGGCAATCGTAGATAGTAGGTGTGCGACAAAGATCACACACTTTGTCCGGCCTCGTCAGGGCAAACTGATGTAACTCGCGTTCGAGAGAGTTTAACTTGCGTCCGCTCATTGTAAGGAGAATCGCTCGCGGGTCACGATAAATAACGTTCAGCTATAGAGTGGTCCTTCCGTCACATTGACGGTCCGCTGTCGCTGACGTAAGCAACTACCACGGGATAGGACTTGAGGACCCCGGACCAACTCCCCATAGGGGGCACCGCCGGCCACCCGTCTACGTATGCGAGAACCCGATTTAAACCTAGAAAAAGAGCTCAGGGGAATACTTGCCAACTGATTATTTCAATTAAAAATCTTTTGAATGAACTCCGTGGGCCAAAAAGGTGAGCCACACATAAACTAGCGGCGTGAGAAACGCCGTGGGCTGGCGTAGGACCCGGGCAACTCCTATATAGGAGTGTCGCAAAAATCTTCCAAAATGAGCCTGAAATATGCAAACTTTCGGGCCTCCAGTATGCAAAGTGCGACAAGACCCGTGACTATGTCACGTTTTGTAACGATACGTCACATCCATATGTCACGCTACGTCAGAGTCAAAAACATACGGATTCGTTTGCGAGATCGCCCGCTACTCTCACGTAAGGATGTTGTGATAATAAAGAGGCTACATTGAGTGTGTATCAAGCTGATGTTTGTTGATGCCATCATCACAAGGGGTGACATCTTGAAGAAAAAGCCACAGATGCATTCAATGTCATCATAGAATATTCTTTGTTGTTCATTTAGGATCAGAACAAGAAGGTCTTGATGAGCAAATGCAGATTCTGTATCTTACAGCTTCATGAGATTCAAGTGAGACTCAGGGGAAGGAGAGCTACACAAGTCATAGCAGGAAATTAGGCTTGGATGTCACAAATCACGCATGTACCATGATGGTTATCGGGCAGGAAATTATTTATTTTATGTCAATATATGGCTACATGGTGGCCTTGTCGCATCAATGGGCCTTGTCGATCAATACCAGTGGTTAGCCACCTGGACATGCCTAAATCGGGAGGCTCTCCGACACCCATCAGGTCCCGAAATATGCTAAGTTGCGATAAGGATAAGGGTCTTTTTGGAGCCTTTTGGGGCCTCCGAGGTCTGAAATATGCAATCCGCGACAAGGAAATCGCGATTTGGGGCCCCTCAAATATGCTATTTTGCGACACTCCTATATAGGAGTTGCCCGGGTCCTGCTGGCGTTGAATGCCCAAAATGGCAACACGGTTGAGGGGCCCGAGCGCGCGCCTGCAGTACCGTAAATTTCCCACATTGCCAGGACCGTCAATTCAGCTGGATCCTGGCGAGCAGCCGCGCTGCGGTAGGGATGAAGCTGTTCATGTCAGCGGTCAACGTGAGTCTCAGACGCGGAAGCAGGTCGCGAACCACATTGCGGTCGCGGCCTCCGCCTGCACTTAGTCATTCGTTGCCGATAAGGTCGTCACGAAAACAGCCCAGCTAAGTATATAATCACAGGTGACCTCGCGAGGAATCATGCAGAGTTCTGAGTGCTGCGCAGCCGCCTAACTCCCTCAGAAACGCTCAATATTCACCGACAAACACCCCCGCAGCACCCATGCCGGTACCAATACACATCGAAGTAACCAGAATCTACAAAGTCACGTCAGACGCGGTGCTAATGAGGGTCAGAGCGAGAAGCTTACCTTGCCCTTCCTTCTGTGCAGCTCGTTCAGCCCGGTTGCAAGCTGTCGGGCACCTGTGGCGCGTAAAGTGGCTGTGAGTGTAAGTCAAGGACGTCATGAGCAGAGAAGATGGTACGTATCTAAAGGATGTCCCAGCGCGATCGCACCGCCGTTCACGTTTACCTTCTCGGGGTCGAGTCCTAGCGTTCGTAGGCTGTAGACCATCATTGACGCAAATGCCTCGTTAATCTGTCGCGTCGCCATTGTGTAAATACTGGTCACACCCATTAAGACCCTCGACTGTACTTACCTCAAAGAGATCCACATCCTCCTGAGTGATCCCAGCTAGCTCAAGAGCCTTGGGAATTGCATGTGTCGGCCCGATGCCCATCACGCGCGGGGGCACGCCAGCAACCGCCGTCGTGATATGTTTCGCCAAGATCCTTAGTCCCAGCTCCTCCGCCTTGCGCCTCGTCATCAGCAACACCGCCGCCGCACCATCCGTGATCTGGCTCGCATTGCCGCCGGTGGTCTGCGCGGGCTGCCAATGGGGGAAGGCCGACCTAATCCTCAGCAGCCCCTCCTTCGTCGTGCCATACCGGATCCCATCGTCCTTCGCGACGACTTTCGTCGCGCGCTTGCCGGTCTCGTCGGGTTTCTCGTATGCGGTGAAGGGGACGATCTCGTTGGCGAACCAGCCAGCTTTGTCTGCGCGCTCGGCGCGCTGGAAGGACTTGGCGGACCAGTCGTCCATGTCCTCGCGCGAGATGTTGAAATCTCCAGCGACGTTCTCCGACGTCCGGCCCATCGGCATGGAACAGTCGCATGCAACCTGGTGAGCTTTAATGCTCTCGCTGAGTGGCGGCGCGCCGTTGTCTGGGCTGGATTTTACATGTTAGTGAGCTTGGGCAGGGCCAGAGCAACGAATGACATACTTATTGGACATGCTCTCAACGCCGACTGCCAGACCAATTTCGATCTGTCCCGCCCGAATCTTGTTCGAGATGTCCGTCACGGCCATGAGACCTGACGAGCAGAATCGGTTGATCGTCACTACAGGCACAGACTCGGGGAAGCCTGCCGCGAGGGCGGCCGCACGAGCCTCGTACGTCGCGCCTGGTGCGAGCACTGTGCCCACGGTGATGTCGCCGACGTGTGCGGGATCCACGCCCGACTTTGCAATCGCTTGCTGTACGGATTCGATGAGTTCGATGCTAGTGAACTTTGAGAGGGAAAAAACACGCGCTTTGAACATTTCTGCCAGCAGCTCGTCGCTCCGGGTGTGCATGAATCCTCCGCCCTTTGCTCTGCAGAGCGGCGAGCGAATCGCCATCGTGATAACCACGTCATCTGGGCTCTTGCGCTCCAGCGCCGCGACGCCCTTTGACGAGCCCGGCGTCATGTGCGACACTAGCTGCTTCACACGTTCCATCGCCATCGTCGCAGTTGCCTGGCACACAGAGAAAAAGACGTCTGGAGCGCTAAGGTGAGAACGAGGGGAGAGTGCTGAGGAGGGCAAGACGCGCCTTATGTGCTGTGCGGGTTGAGGCTGAATGGAAGAGAGCGAGAAGAGGAGGTCGGACGGGTGAACGTGCGGGAGCGGGTATGAGAAAGTCACTCGGGCACGGGTCCCTCATGTGATATCTCCGGATCAGACGATCCCAGCAGGCACAGCTTGGCACCCTCCGTTCCTTGCGGGCCATATGTGGGGGTGGGGTAGGCGGGGATGCAGGCAATTCATGATGCGCTCTGCAAAGCAGAGGCCACTGGCTCAGAGTGGTAGCACTCGAACATGCAGTAGCGGGAATAGCAGGAAGCAGCTTGGAAGTTAAAGCGCTCAAGCGCTTACAGCTGCAGAATGATCGCTTGTAAAATACACAGCGCGGTGCACCGGCGGGCCACAACTCACAGCGTTCAATGCGAAATTCATTCTTGCGGGTATCGCTCGTACCAATGACCACGACCGTTCACAGCTATCGACTTACCCAAAGGACTCGCCCATGCGTGACTCGGCGGCACCGCGCGCGAAGCGTTTATGACTGCGTTCGCACAGCTACAGCTTCGCTCACTACCGCGCGTACCTCTGAGCTCGGGCTCGCTGTTAGCATTACCAGCACTCAGACCGACCAATCGGTTTCTGCACTCAATCCAGGAACGCACTTCGTCAACATCCCTATCAGGCATGCCTGTCATAGTCGTTCCCGCTAAAACGACTGAGGATGTCAAGGGAAAGCTTAGATATATCGGTGCGTGGTTGCTCCGGTTCTTTATCCTGTTGCAGATAGCCTGAGAGGACCGCGTTTAGATATCGGAGGCAAGCATCATCCGCTGCGATCGCACGAATCGCAACACTGACCGTTTGTCAACGAATAGTGAATCTGACAGACTCCATATTCAGAGGATATTACCACGGAAGAAAGAAGCACGATGGTGCGTCCCGTTTTTCCCTTCGTCTTCTGCGTTCATCACCTTGTATCCACGTAGATGATCTCGAGGCCGTGCTCGAGCGCGCCCGCGCTGCAGGCGTGCAGTCCATGATCGTCACCGGCGGCAGCCTGCACGAGTCAAGAGAAGCACTAGAGATCGCGAAGCAGTACGGATTCTACGCGACGGTCGGCTGCCACCCGACGCGCTCGAAACAGTTTGATCAGTTCAAGGGTGGTCCGGAGGCCTACCTTACCGAACTCGATATCCTGATCGAGAGCAATCTGAAGGGGAAAGGAAGAGTTGTTGCAGTAGGAGAGTGTGGATTAGGTGTGTGCCGTACCGAAGAATCATCCCCATCTAATGTTCACATTCTTCTCAAGATTACGATAGGACGCATTTCGCTTCGCCTGAGGTGCAGAGAAGACACTTCAGTCAGTAGCGTTGCTTCCACTCTTGTATCACTCGCTTACCGTGAACTTCAGAATCTCAACTGGCACTTGCGAAGAAGTACCATCTTCCTCTGTTCTTGCATTTACGCGCCGCGCACGCAGACTTCGTTCGAATACTGAGAGAGGAAGGATTCGATAAAGATGGCGGAAAGGCTGTCGGCGGGAATGGCGGTGCCGTGCATAGTTTCACGGGGACGGCAGAAGAGGCGACGGAGCTCGTGAGTACTCTTATTCGCATACAAAGTACTTAAACTTCCGTCCTTGTAGATGGATATGGGTTTCCACATCAGGTATAGCTCTGTGATCTCCATCGTTCAAACGCGCTAAATGGCATTTACTCAGCGTGAATGGATGTTCGCTCAAAACGGAAGATAACCTCTCCGCGGCGAAAGCAATACGCCCTGACAAGATCATGTTCGAGACAGGTATTCCCGCTTTCCCTCGCCCTCTCTCCTTTGCTTACTCTCCACATCCAGATTCCCCGTGGTGCACTCTGACCTCAACACACGCATCAAAGGCCCACCTCGTCTCACTCCCAGCATCTCTCAACGCTCTCTACTTCCCTCCCGCCAACAGACCAGAGGCGTTCGTGTACGGAAAGCCTGTCAAGGGCCGCAACGAGCCGTGCGCCATCGGCGGCGTCGCGTGGGTGATTCACCGGCTGAACGAGGGCGTGCCGTTCGAGAAGGTGACGGAGAAGGCGTGGAAGAACACGGTGGCGGTGTTCGGGTTGCATGAGCTGGCGGACGGATGATCGTTGTATGTAGTCAATTTCCGGTGCTCCTGCTGTTGGCTGAGACTCTTTTATCTGCGGGGAAAATCTAAAGGTCGCGATTGGATATTTTTTTATAAAATCCTTCGCGGGTTCCGCCGTGCACCGTGTTACAGTTCGCTGTGCCATGCTCTACGATGATTCCCTAGGGTTTGCGCGATTACCGGTTACCGCGTCGACAACAGAGGACGCGTCGCGTCGTTCATTGAACGCGTCCACGTGACCCCATCGCGTTTTGCCTCGCGCTCACTGCATGATGATTGCCGGCTGATACGTTCAATGGATGCATTGCACAGCACACGGACAGGGTAGTGCACCTCCCCAGTATTCGCAGGCGTTGCAATGAGGACAGACGGCAGTGCTGCATAACGCCAGAGTACATGTGAATCCTCGTGATTCCATCCGTGTTGATATATTTCATGTACACTGTCAGATACAATATTTACATATGTCCTAGATATCATGAGCTGCAGCAACGCTATAGAGCACGAAAGTTACGAGACGGCATAGAAATGGTTTTGCAAATCCGGATAATGCGTGCATATGGCATGCTTTTTTACTTCCTGTGCAGGACGGCATGTTAGGGTGACAGAAGTGCGGAACGCGGAAGTTAGTCTACCTCAGGCGACGAGAACACAGCATTGCACGGCGTCACGCCAGAGGCGGAGCCCGACGCGCCCGTATACTGGCACACAAAGTTGTCAACCTCCGACTCGCTGTTGCGTCTCGGTTCCTCAGAGGCGGAGCCGCCGTCCCCGTAGAGGGTCCTCAACACCGCTATCTCCTGCCTCAAGTTCTCGTTCTCCTCTCTGAGGAGCGGTTCCATCGCGGCGCGCGTGCGCACGTCGTCGGTCGATCGCACGTCCTTGTCCATGAGCATCCTGCAGAGTGCCTTCCATTTGTCCAAGTCTTCTTGCATTTTCTTGATGCGATCCTCATACACCCCCTTCAACATGGGCAACCCGTCCTTCAGCTGGCCCGCGGCGAGGTCGAGCTGTTTCTGCAACTCATCTCTTTCCTTGAGGAGGTCGGAAGCGTGCGCCGATGCTTGATTGTAGCGCTCCCGGAGCTGCTGGCGATCCGTCTCCGCTTCCTCTTTGGTTTTCTGTGTCTCCGTAAGTAGACCTTGTTGTTCCTGTAGTCTGTTCTCCAAAGCAGATAAGTCGTCCTTGGCGCTCGCCTTGTCCCGTTTGAGATCGTCAATCAATATCTGCCGCTCGTGCAGCTCGAAACGCATAGCATTCATCTCCAACTGTGCTCGCTCGTGTTCAAAGTACTTCAAGCCCAATTCCTTGCGCACGGTGCTAAGGTCTACGTTCTCCTCCTGCAGCGTTTCCAACTTCAAGTTCAACTCGGCGACCTGCTCCGTGAGTTGCGCAATCTGAGCGTCCTTTTCTTCAAGGTTGATCGAGAGGTCTCTCGGCTGGTGTCGGAATGCTGATGTTCCCGGAATTTGACTGTCTACACCCGCCTGCTGCGGAGACGCGGTGAACGGCAGCTCTTCTGAGATAGGTGCCAGCCTGTGAAGAGGCGCGCTCTTCCTGAGCCAATGCTACATAACTGTGAGTTCATTGCGTCTGCATCACTGAGGCAGTTACAAACTCACCTTCCGCCGCACCTCTCTCGCCTCCTGTAGGAGCCCAGCTTTTCGCTTCGAACTAGGGAGTTCGGGACCTAGCGAGAGCTCAGCGGGCTCTTCAGCAGGGGACTGCTGCTGTCTCTCGCCTTGTCCGCCGCTGAAGTCGACATATGTGTCTACCAATTCCTGCACGAGAGCGTCCGCGTTGGGATCATGCGCGTCTTGAATGCCCAATATTTCGGAAGAATAGAAGGACTCCTGACCATCTGGGACCAGGCCGCCGGCAACGCTGGCTGGGATAGACTCTGTAGATGATTGAAAAAGCCAGTCATTCCCATCAGCCTCCTCTGTGATGTCGCGCTCGGCGTTCTCCTCGGGTGAATAAAGCGTAGGAGCGTCATCGAACTGGCTGTCCCCACCGACATCATCATCCTCAGTGATAACGCTCCCACGACGTCTCGCAGCACTCTGGTATGCGAGGCCATTCTCGCCGAAGTCCGAGATCTCGTCAACCTCTCTAGACTCGACGTATCGCGCTTTGCCCTTGCCCCTGGCTTTCTCCTTCAGGATGGCGAGCGTGGATGCGACTTGGCGGCCTTCCTCTTGAGAGCGGAATCGCCCAGTAAAGCTGGCCAGCTCATTCAACTTCCGCGCCGTACGATACGTGCGTAGGACAGTAGGAGACGATCGAGAGTAGAGCGGCAATGGTTTTATGGGTCTCTGGCTGGCAGTCCCCTCTATTTCTGTTTCGTCGGCCACCGATGGGAGAATGACATCTGTGTGTCGGTCCTCATCGGCAATCGGCGACTCCACATATCCGATTGGCTTCTCTACATTCTGTGGGCTGCGGGGTCTCACTCTCAATTTCATGGGGGTGTGCAGAACAGATGCTACTGGAGGACGAGGGGTGCTGGGTATCGGGGTAACCTTGGGCGGGCTATCTAGCCATGCGCTAGGCCGGGTACGCGAGGAGGGACTGGGTGGTGGGGTGAGGGAAGGAGATTGAACCTCTGGGGCAAACTGGTCTCCGTTGTGGGTATAGAGTGTGTCGTTTTCATCGAGACCATGAGATTCATACTTGTCAGTGGACAACATTGAATATGAGCATTCTTCACATCTTCTCTGTCACATTCACTCACCTGGTCCACTGCGTCGATGTGCATTGGCTCCTCTACTCCAAAATCGGTGATTACAATAGATGTGCGGGCACTCTTTCTCGCGGCAGCACCCGAGGATGGCCTCTTTCGTTTGACACCGCGGGGAGGACCGATTTTGATGGTTGAGACAGCATCAAAGAGCTCTGCAGGACTCTCGTTTCTGTCCGGAATCTTCTCCTTCATTACAGGATATGGAAGTGGAGGCACTGCGACCTCGACACGTTTCCTGCCCTTCTTCGTTGTCAGCACAATTTTGTCAATGTCATAATGCTTCCCATCATGCACTGCTGCATGAGCGCTACTCCCAGTTTTAGGTCGTGTCCTTGACGAGTTCGCGAGACTGGGAGAGAGAGGAGGATCGCGAGTTGGTAAGGTCCGGCGATTGGTCGATGCTTTTTGTATGTCTTAGAGACGGTACGTGTCGATCGTTTTGTTGTCTCTGGAGACGTCGTGAGAGCACGAGCTGTGCCTGGAAACAACACTGGATTAGCTTAGACTCGACGCGTTAGACGCGATATTCTAGACACACTGATAGTCTTCCTCTTCCCTACCTGCCCTTTCTTCCCAGCTTTCTTGTCTTCCCATGCCTGTACCAAGCCGCCTGTGCAATCTTTCTTTGACACCCAGCTCGGAGGCCAGGGTTTGCCTGTTCGAGGATCATCTCCTTCCCATTTGACCTTGTATCTTTCGCCACGCTCTCCAAGGATTTCTATCACAGACCAAAACTGCTCGTCCTCGTCGTCGCTGTCCTGTGGACCAGTCTGAGAGGCGGTAGGCGAGGCCATGCGAGTAGAATGAAGACACGGCACGCACGACTCGTGGACGGTTGCATTCGCGATCGAGACGCGATCGAGCGGGCGCTTCTGTGCAACTCCGCGCTGAATCTAGATGCGGAGGTCTCTTTCCAAATATGGTGTGCGCCTCCTCAGTGGCGCGCTGCCACCAAGACTTGATATCAATACTATTGGCAATAATCAACTCCTTTTATGAAAGTATGAATGATTGCCAGAGGTCGTTGAACAAGACTGATGGTGACCAAGCACAATAAATCTTTCGAGTACAGAATCCAAATATAGTACAGGTATCCTCTACGCTGCAACGCGATGCCGCTTGAAAGCGGCCTCGACATCAGCAGCAGAGTATTCGAGCGCGATACCAGTGTCTTTGTAGCACTGGTTGATCCGCTTCGCAAACAACTCTGTGATCCTGAGCAGCTCCTCCTCGCATGCCTTCCAAACACCGACCATCACTGTACCGGACGCAATGCCAGTGCTGACATCTTCCGTGGTGGCCTTCTCGGATGCCTCGGTGAAGTGTTTCTCCACCCTCTTGAACAGGGTGTCGACATGCTTCCGGACATCCTTGGCATTGTACTCCTTGACAACCTTCTTCAGCGCTGCCTTTGAATAAGCACCGTTGGATGACACCTCCGTCGGCGCAGTGGTTTTGAGAAGGCGTTCGACTCCCTCGAAATACTCCTGGAAGTGAATGAACAAGCTGTGATGAATTGAGTGGCGGAGAGACCCACAATGATCTTGTAGAATGGCCGCCGCAACACGATCCTGACATACGCGTTGAGGTTTTCCTCGTAAATACCTTCCGCACTTTTGAGGAAGTTAACGATGGAGCCTATCTGCAGCTGAGAAATCTCAGCCACGAAATAGTGCATATTTTCTGTGATAGTTCTAAGCCATGATCCCGCCGAACTTAGCAAACAAGCTTGCCTATCAGAATAACGTGGTAGTTAAGTTGCCCCTTGTCTTCGCCTTCGCCTTCCATCTTTGCCATATGCTTGAGCGCACCAAACATGGACTGCACAACCTTGCCGTAGGACTGGTCCACTGTATGCCGTACCTCCAGTGTATCCGCCCCCACCAGCTGCGTCTCCACGCGGCCGACGTAGACAGGGAAGTACTTGATGAATGGCGCAACTCCGTTGCGCTTCTTGCTGGTCAGCTTTGTATCCTCAATGGATTTGATGTGCTCATCCTGTAACACACGATTGATCCATGATCAGGGTCGCGTCACCGTACTCACGCTGCTGCTGCTTACGACGCGACGTTCCCAAAGCCCCTTTAATCGCCCATGTTGTTTCTCCAGCATGTTTTGCAAGAAAGCATTCCCATGTTCTTCTGCATCCCCCAGGAACCGCTCGAGGGTCGCAATGATACCGACAATGTGTCTTGTGCACAAAACCCTCAGCTTATGGCTCTGCGGGAGACCAACGAATACTCACAATTGGTCTTTGGCCAGCGCATTATCGAGCCATCCTTTGAGCTCGGTAGCGATGAAGCCAAAAATCAGATCCATCGCTCCCCGCACAAGCTTCATAGTCGCCGAACTCAGCCCAGCAGCCCTTGAGGCTTGTCTCCGGAAGTAATTCTCCAGGCCCATGTAGTCCGCGAAGGTCAGCCCAGCATCGTTGATTTGAAGGAAATCGGCTATGAATTCCTCCTCATGGTAAACTGCACGGGCGAGCTGCTCAAGGACAAGCCCGAATGCCTGAGAAAAAAATCGGTCAATATTCACCCGCACTGCCAGCGAATGTTAAGACTCGCTTCGGAAGCAGTGCTATCGCCGTCTGACCGCTCTTTCCTTTCCTTGCGACCCTCCAGCGGTGAACGCACGATAGTGCCGGCGCGACGCATTCCAGACGCGGCCTTCGAAGATGCGGCGGTCGGTGTCGCCCCGCCGAAACCTACACTACACGTAAAAATCAACCCCTTCCAAAGAGCCGAAACCCACCTTCCGAATCGTCCTCTGTGACCTTCTTGATCATATTGCCGCATATGATCATCAGTGCTCTAACTTGTGTACCATGGAGAGTGCTCGCCACGGAAAAGTACGCCTGGGTGTAACAGTCAGCTCAAGGATGGAGAGAACCAAAAGAGCATAGCTTACGGCACAGAGCTTGCCGTATATGGATTCCTCCATCTCCTTCAGATACAATATCAATCCACTATACCGGCCAAGATAGTTCTCCAACACTTTATGGTCTGCCAACGATGGTTTTCCCTGCGGAGATTTAATCACACCGTCATTGTCACCCAACAGTATTTTCGACTATAATGACAATATGCAGAGCGTTATGAGGTGTGCTGCGGAGAAAGGGCCATCAACGTACCTGCGCAGTGAACATAATTGACAGGAAATCTAATATGCGCTTGCAGAAGTGAGCGTTGTGAGTACGGTACTCATCAAGTCTTTCCATGGTAGCCGCCATGTCTGCAGTCAATGGGGCTCAGGAATGAATCCACGTATGACATAGTGCAACACGAACCTCGGTCCCTACCAGCCTGCAGGGCCTTATAGAGCTCTGTAGCTGCGCCCTCGATCCTCTGTATGCTGGCAGGTTTCTCGAGCGACTCCTGCGTGAGGGTGAGGAGCGTTTCTTCCTCGACATGTACAGTTTGCTAAGAAAGATGTATTAACAGTGATGACAAACTGCTGTAAAATAGCAAACCCCGTACCAGCAGTTCCTCCAGCTCTGCCATAAGGGCGTGTTGGTTCTGAATCTGCACTTGCAGTCCACGATTCTGCGACTGGATATAGGCAATATCATCGCTGACGGCCTGAAGAGACGTCTGTCAGCGTTACTCCTATGAGCGAATTGGGGCACTCGAACATTCAGATGGATCTTGTACGATGACAGTACGCTGTCCATCCCTTCGAGTTCCATGATGGCTTCATCGATATACTTGAGCACGACGTTGACTCTGTCGTCTGACTCAATGAAGGAGTAGATATTAGCCTGTTCAGATCGCGGAAACTCAGCACGACACTCGCAAACACATTAGTTGCCGAACCTTCTCTAAGGCTGTCAACTCGTCCAACAATCTTGCCTCCATCCGATCCGCGGCGCCGGTCACAGACCTTCTTCCAAGAATATCATCGTTTCCCCATTCAGAATCCTCCAGCATCTCTTCCATGCTCTCCAGCGTGTCCAGTGCATTCTCGTCCTCTTGAGTGGCAGTGTCCTCGCCCTCGCCGTCGACATCATCGTGGATGATAACATCGCCTGACAGCAAGCGATTGATGGTAGCCTGATTCGTGGGGTCATAGAACGAGATGCGCGCGTTCTGCTCCCGGCGCGGCTGGCCCGATTCACCAGGTTCCATGGTGGGTGCCCTTGAGGGCGATCTCCGTGCAGATAAGGGCTGCCGTGGAGTTGGCACAAGCAGCTGAACAGGTTCCGGGACGGAGGAGTATGTAGACAGTGGTGAATGGCGGTTGATCGGCGATGTGGACGGCACCTCGAGGTTTGCGCCTGCGCCGTTTAGACGGGTGGTTATGCTGACAGGCGGGGGCTGTGGGGTAACCCGCGGTAGTGGTTGGGAAGCATTTGTCGGCGGGGTCTGTAGCACGACTCGCGGTGGCGTGGAAGTGGTTGGAGAGATCACCGTGGAAGAGGTACCGTTAATTTGGGAAACGTTGGAGACTCGACGAGTATGCCCGGGCCGTAACGCGAGTGGTATAGCGGGTTGAGAAGAAGGCGTGCTTGGTCGACCGCGGGATGGCGTCCCAGAGCGGTCCGGCGCGACAGTAGCAGTGCGGGAGGCCGTAGTATCAGAAGAGTCGGTGCGAGTTAATGTTCCTGCCCTCTGCCTTGTCGAGCCGAGCGCATGAGGCTTGGGTAGGGGGAACTCGTCAAACTGTTCGCTATGCTTGTGTTGATGCGTTTCATGGGGTTCCTTCATTACCGGCCGTCTCGGTGATGCTGGCGGTAGAGGTGCACCGTTGGTAGGTGTGGGCGCTCGGTCCATTCTCCTGCCAGTGGTTGTCGTAAAGTCCAAAGCAGGGGGTCGAGATGCTGAGGAACACCGTGTCAATGAATTTATCGCGTCACGTATCGGTGCATAACACATACATGAAGGAGCATCAGGGACCCTCACTCCCTTTAGTTGCAGAGGTGCAGATCCTGACGTGACAGTGTGGAAAAGCTGGATGAGTGACGCAACGAAGCTCGTCTGATTCCTTGGATCCTCTGTCTGCCAGCGGTAGGTTCTGGCCATCGTAACATTGAAAGACGTCGGCTACGTACAGGTTCAGTCGTATTGTCTCAGCCTACATATGAGGACACCTACACTGGTAACTTCAATACCACGAAGCTCAGTAATCTTCCATGTCTTCCCCACGGAGAACAGGCCATTGGAATTCAACTTGGACTTATGTATGAATCCAGATCCATTGTTGGCCACTACATGCCGGGTTCATAGCTCGTTCCTGGAATAGTGGATCCGAAAGTCACACATACTGGAAAGCAAGATGTATCTCGGCTTCCTGCCACCTTCTTCTTGCGAAGCTTCCTCCCAGATCTTGACATGCGCAACGTACTGTTCATCATGACCTGTGGCATTCAGCTTCGTGAACACAGACGAAATGATCCGCTGTCGTTCGGACTCATAGTCTGCCATATACCAGAATGGTGACGCAAGTAGGATCTCAGCAACTCAACAGCGAGGTGGCCACCGTAGCGAGAAGGAGATGGTATTGCACAGGTACTTGATCAGGGTTCAGCGTCTAATCCTTGGCGACCGAACGCTTTGACGCCCACGGACATATTAAATAAATAGATTGCAGTGAATCCAGCACATACAGTCCCTCTCCAGGTTCATTCGTTAAGTCCCAATGGCTCGTAACTACTTGTAGCATTTCCACGCTTCCACATGAAATGTGTCCAAAATCCACCCTCCCCTTGTCCCAATCTCCGCACCTCACCGTTTCGAAGCACCTGGTATCTTTTCCCCCTCCAAGTCACTTCGTCCCCCACAATCGCATACAACCAAATGGGAAAGGCCAAAAGCTCCCTGGCAGCCCAAGCTCCAATAAACAGCCAGCGGTTTGCAGCGGGTACGGCGTGGTTCGCAATCGAAGCGCATACGTCCAAATCAATAGTGAGCCACAGCAGGAAGTGAATCGGCAGGAACAACCAAATGGGTATTCCGAACAAGTATCGCAAGCAGATAGAAGTCAAGATTCCGACCACGACAGACTCCGTGAATGGTTCGATAAGCGTCGCAGCGAGGACCATATGCTTGCGCACGCGCACCCATCTCACGCGTCGCCAGAAGTAGTCGGCTACGGTCATGTTTCCTACAGCATTTCGAGCGACATCGCATGAGAGATCGTGGCGCACGCCGAGCTCATGCCAGAGAGCACCACCAATCATGTTGTCTTCCGCTAGGAAGCGCCCGAATGCTGCTAGTCCTCTCGTGCCTCCCCGGCTGCCGTGGCTGCCACCTTCCGCTGCGTTCGCGATCGGTTTGAGAGAGCCGTCCACCCGGTCGATATCGGAGCGGCGGTATAGATTTGATTTTCCCATCACACAAGAGTCAATCGCCACCGTGTTGATGGCAATGTACATCTTCGCATGATTAGTATTGAGGAATGCTTCCTCGATGCGAGAACCAAGCGAGAATTCGCTTGACCAGGCGAAGGGGACGTGATGCACGAGCGCAATGCGGCGACGAGAAGAGGGAGTCGCGAAGTCAGCGGGACCGTCAAGGGCCTCGACGGATCGCGTCAAGGTGCCTGGCGCAACCATAACGTTGGAGTCGAGAACCCATAGTATATCGTTTGCAGCCTCACGGTACGCGCGGACGAGGTTGTTGATTTTTGGGTTGACTCCCACAACCTCCTCCCCTGTTCATATGCCAGCTCGCGTTTCAGGCTGAGAATTTAGCATAAAGCAATAACGTGCCTATGATGATGTGCGCATTCACGTTCGGATACTTCTCGATCAAGTCCCGCACTACCGAGAATGCCTGGTCCTGCTCATCCTCCAGACACAGGAAGATTTCAAAATTTGGGTACTCCTGCGTGAATGTGGACTCCAAGTTCTCGTAGAGGTTTGTATCAAGGCCTTTCAAAGGTCGCAGTATGGACACTCCAGGAACAGAAGAGGTTTCAGTTGTTGAAAGGGCCGAAAGCGGGCGATTTCTGTACCGCTTGCGGCTGTAAAGAAAAGGATGAGCAAGGCATGAATGAAGTGATTGAGCGTGACCTTACGCGGCGACGCATCCCAGCAGGCACAAGGAAAATATAAACGTGTACCAGGCGACGCCCGTGCAAGCCAGGATCACTTTCAGCATTCCGTAGCCATCAGATACCATGGCAGTAGAGGCCTGAAGCTTGAAGGCTTACTGTGCGGGCGCCTGTGGCCGAGTCGCGTTCCGTCACGTCCGTCACGCCGCGTTTCGGCCTTCGGACTCGGGCGACAGTCACGGTGGCCCAGTCTGGAACCCGCGTCACTCGAGCCTCACACTACACTCGAGCCTCAGACCTTCGTCTTGTTGACCTTGGAACATGTCGGGCTGGAAGCAACCATTCCAGCGCGGTATCAGCTGCTTCCGTGAAGGCAAGCTAGACGACGCGCTAGATCTGTTCTATAAGGCATGTACAGCCCAGTTCCGACCGTTTTGACTCCGTGCGCCAACCTCACGTATCCAGGCCATCATTCTGGAACCGAATGAGTATACTTTGTACGACTCGCGTGCTGCGATATATGAGAGGCAGGGGAAGACGAAGGATGCCTTGCGGGACTCGAAGAAAGTTATTGACCTTGCTCCTCAGCGATGGCAGGTACGCCTCTCGTCCTTTATGACATTGCGTGCTGATACATATGACCGTGCATGAAGGGGTATGCTAGGTCTGCACGTCTATTCTACAAGATCACCAAGTACGACCATGCATTACAGATGGCAAATCTTGCACTTGAACGCGTCGCACCCGACGATTCCAAACGGAAGAGCGAACTAGATGCTCTCCGTGAGCAGATCACCCAAAGCATCGACCAATTGCGGAAGCACGCGTCGAGCATGTTCTGCCACTTTGGCAAACTACCCGCGGAAATAGCCATGGCCATATTCGCTCTGGCACTATCGGACGATCATGCCAGAGTGGTGGTACTCGCACAGGTCTGTAAGAGCTGGCGTGCTACTATCCTCGCCGCCCCCGCACTATGGAATACACTGGTCCTTCTTAACAAGAATCCCGTCAAGAAGGCGAAGGTTTGGAAGACTCGTTCGAAAGGCAGGCTCGTCGAGCTCCATCTCAAAGCTAGTCTGGCGCAGACACCTTGGGCCCTCGACCTGCTCCAAGACATGCCTCTTGTCTCCCTACGCAGATTCAGGGTGGTATCCTTCCCCCTGAGCGAAGTGCGTGCACGACTGCCCTTACTAACAGAAGATGTCTTGCGAAGACTGGAAGTGATGGAGATAGAGAAATGCACGGAAGCGCGTCCCGCCGCATGGTTGTGGAGCGAGCCGGAGATGCAAGTACGGACACTCTCCGTGCACTCCACCGTCTTCCAATGGGCTACCGTTGCGCGGCATTTCAAGCGGCTCAAGGACTTCACGTTCAGGGGCCCCTTGGTAGACACGCCGATATCCGACGTGCTCACTCTCCTGCGCGAGAATTCCAACCTCCAAAGACTTTCTCTTAGCATGATGGACTTTCCCTTCCAACGGCCTTCCGAAGAAGACGACGAGCCAGTCGACCTGCCACGCCTCACCCAACTCGATATCGAATACCACGACTTCGCTATGAGCCATATCATCCCCATCCTTTCATTTCCGGCATTGCGTTCATTCCGCGTCTTGCGGGGTACATGTTCTCTCGATAGGACAATGTGTCACCTCTTCACCTGTGGTGCCGCGGCTTCTCTGACTGAGCTGAGAATCCAGCAGTGTGTTCTTAATGCGCATACCCTCGTCCAGCTGCTTCGCACCACGGATGCTCTCGAAGTTCTCCAACTGCAGCAAATGGGAGGAAACCAGGCGAATCACATCCTGCAAGCACTTGAGCGAGTAGAGACAAGCGGGGACGGCACAGGTGAGGCGGACAGTACGTCCCGCGTCCTATGCCCTTCGTTGCGGCACGTGGACTTCTCCTACTGCCCGGACGTCAAGGGCGGGCCGCTGGTGCGCTTGGTGAAGATGCGCTTGAATGTGACTTCAGTCGGCGAGACAGAGTCTGCAAGCCAATCATGGAAGGCTTTGGCTATCGATACTCTGATCATCGATGGATGTCCCGCTGTGGACGCAGAGATTTTGCCGTGGTTACGTAGCAAGGTTCGCGTTCTTAGTTGCATTTATTTGACGAAGAAAGACGCGCGTTGGAGACGATGAATACCAGGCTTTTACAAGTGAGTGAGCTAGGTTGTTCATTCTGCTGAGCGTAATCAGATATCTTGGTTACGTTATTGGGAAGCAGAGATATTCATTTTGTCAATACCATGCATACACACTACTTCTACTTAAGAAGAACAGGGCGGGTTCCACGCGTTTTCTATTACAGGGAATCAGAAGTGGATGAAGAGTCAGAAGAAGTCGTCGATTCCATTGAATTGACCGAAGTGGTGGATGAAGCGTGGGATGGGGCAGGGCGCTGGTCCACTGTCGCAACTGCGGTTTGGATGACAGAAGGATTAAATGCGCTCAGAAGGCCCTTCGCCATGTCTAGTGCGCTCGAGGAAGCAACCCCGCTCTGCTCCTTCTCCGCCCGAGCCTGTCCAGCAAGCTTCAAACCATACTGCACGAGGGCGGTCAGACGTTCTTGAGAATAGGTGAGAAGGTTGGATTGGGCAGCATCTATTCCTGCATCGATGTCCGCTTCCTTCACGGTGAAGAAGGGATGCATGAAGGCGGTGTAAACCCAGGTGGAGCCCTGTGTCATATTTAGCTCTTACCGTAACGCATTGTGTCTGTTGCACATACCTGCGTCTGGGGGAGTGACAAGAATAGCAAGAAGACGGTCTTGGCTTCATAGTAGAAGGGGAGCCTGGACATCGCACGATAAGAGCGAGCGCTGGCAGAGTGATGGATTGCACTGACCAATCTACGAGCCATTCCACGACGTACTCGAACGCGACGAAGGCCCCCATGACTGACCAATACATCATCCATCGTTCGAGCTCCGGCTCAGAAACTGGCCTGTGGGACAGCGACTTCCAGGTGCTGTAGCAGGGCAGCATGAAAGCAAACCAGGCGCTGCGATACAGTCACTGAGTTGCGAAGGACATCGTCCCACAGGCTTTTCTCACCATGTCAGGTTAGATATCATGGTGAACATGTCACCGCTGTGCAGGTATCGACAGAGACAACTAGAGGATATCGAGCGTGAAACTTGCAAGCCTGCTACGTGGTAGAGAAAAGAAGGGATGCGAGTACGTGCACAGCCGGTTTGCGCATCAGGAAGATAGTGCCACATCAAACTTGATCGGTTTCCACTGATGGGAAGACATTGCGCCATGCGATATCTGTATCTAAATGGTCGATATTGCAATCTTCATAAGTTCATTGAGCAAGCAGCGACAAGAGCGGTAGCAGTGCGGGAGATTCGCGAGACGTGCTAGTTGGCGAGTGTTCGGCACGGTGGCACGTAGGTGATTGTCAAGTCCAAGTTGTGTGAATAGTTTGAAACAGCCTCCGTGAAACAACTTCCAGAACGATGAATGTCTGAAGCGACGCAGACTCATGTCGCGAGCGCGTGTCGTTAGAGCTTGAATGAGAATTCGACAAGCCCCAATTGCGCTCGGTATATTTCACCCTGCCCCAGTCCGATCCGTTGCTAATGATTGTCTTACGGCATGAATTGTTCCGCACGCAAAGTGTTACCAGGCACAGTGAAATGGTTGAGCTGGTAATAATGAACTGGATGCGGAAATGACCATCTTCCAGAGCCACCCGAGCGCATCCGCGGAGGGACCGAAGGGGCTAGGAGGGCGCCAGAGAGATGAGTGCGGAGGTCAAGTGAGAGGAACGTGGAAGAATCACGCAACGAGACTGGCGTCCCGCATCCAAATGTGTTCGCTTGTACATGTTTTGCCCGCTGCAGAAGGGCGGAATGATCACTTCCCCCGTTCTCATCCAATCACTTCTGCCGCTCTTGCTCTCAATCCTCTCGCTGCCCCCCGCGTCCTCCTGGGCGGCATCCGACTGTCTTCTCCTGCTCGACTGTTCCCGACCGCGGACATGGATCCCAGCAACAACGCCGCCAGTGGGTCCATCAAGAAGCAAGATGACACCGAGGGGATCGACTCTAAGGGCATTGGCAAGGCCGATTCCAAGCCCTCAGTCAGGACTCTCAATCGAGTTCCCCGTGCGTATTCTACATTGCTATCGCGCGCCGTAGCTTATTCGAATCCGTTCCGCCCATGCAGGAGCATGCGTACGTCACCAACAGTGTTGAGCGTTCGTGCTACTCCCTCACATTGCTTTCTCCCAGAACGCGTGTCGCAAGCAGAAGATGAGGTGCGAGGGGGCGGAAAATCCTCCATGTCGACGATGCAGACACGCCGGTTTGGAATGTCTGTTTGAAAAACCTACGAGGGAGGCCAGCCTCACCGGCGAAGCTGGATTAGAGTAAGTAGCTCGTGGTTCCATTCAGTATTCCTTATCAACACGCGCATCTGCCAGACGCATTCGCAGCCTCGAGGCGCACGTTGCAGATATCCGTCAGACGCAGACAGCTATTCAAAATACCTTGCTAGAGATCGTCGGTCACCTTCGCGGAGGAGGACCGTTGCATTCTCGGTCGCCGTCTGCTTTTCCTGCCTTCGCGAATCACTCTCCAAGCGCTCTCTCCCTTGGCTCTCCGGCCGCGTCTACACCCTCCGCTACCATGGCCCACCCGCCTCACCTCATGGTGGACACTAGCCATGGCGGGCAATCTTCCACCCCGAATGGTACGATGCCGCAGCCTCACGGGCCAATGTCTGCCGCCGCTATGCATGCCACTCGCCAGCATCGGGACCAACTCGTTGGCGCATACAGAAGCCCTTCTTTAAGCGCGACAGGGCACCATGCAGCGGGTCCGACGGATATCCCTACAACACATGTTCCGACGGCAAACATGATGTATCCCCCCCTTCCTCCAGGCAGCGCTTCTGGAAGCCGCGGAGGTCCATCGCCCTCTACGACATTGCCACCGTTCTCAGCTATTGATTCGATGGGTCCGCCGAGAACTCAGCCAACAAACGTGTCCTCCATGCGGTTCAACCCAGTTGAGAATCCCCAGTCTTCTCGTCAATACCCGAGGCAGCCAAACGGCCAGGACAGTTCATTGGGGCCCAAGAGAGCCGCCCCGCCGGTTTCCAATGCCACTAGCGCAAACTCATCTGACGTCGAGGAGGAGGATGGTGAGCTGCCTGCGTCCGGTCTTGTAGCGCCGTGGGAGGTTCTGCGAGGGTTGGCTGACGTTGCTATTGAGCGGGCGGCCAAGGTATTCGATTACGTTGCTCTTTGACGTGTTTCGCGTGTGGCCTGATCCGATCGCTTCCACAGGAAAATGGTGAAGCGAGTGGACCTCCCAGTCGTGCAAGGACGGTTTCTCCAGATCCTCGTCAGCCTCGGCCGGTGAAGCGGAGAAAGATGAGCCACAAGCAAGCACGGTTCATGACGTTCCCGGATGGTATGTCCGGTACTTCAACGTGTTGTGAGCACAACTCACTGGGTTTCCAGTCGTCACTAAAACATTTTTGGCCGAGTCTGAAGCACGCGAGCTTTTTCGAATGTAAGCACTTCGATTTATTGGCCATGCGTTTCCTTACAGAAATGCGTATAGATTCTATCACGGCTGCTCAACGTTCTTACCCATATTCGACGCAAACGTGGATACCTATGATGCCCTCCACGAACGATCCCCCTTCGCTGTCGACTGTATATGTATGGTTGCTGCCCAAGTTAGGGACGGAGGAGGTACGAATGCATCTCTCGCATCTCTTGCGTCCGGTTTTGACGACATGTAGGAAAACCAAGCGAAGCATTTTTGAAGTGTCAAGAGGAGGTGCAGACCATCTCCTGTGCTACCTTGTTTTCGCCTGTTACGCGGCAGGAAGCTGTGCAAGCAATGAGTGAGTGCTTTGCTGTGTTATCCGCAGAGTTCAGTGGGGGTCTGACTGCACGTCCTAGTTCTTGTGTCGGGATGGTCTGATAACGGCTGGTTAAGTGGAGGTCATGCTGTACGGATGGCCATGGAGTTGTGTGAGTGTCGGTTTTCTGACAGTGTTGCCGCATTACTGATGCCATCGATTACTTCAGCGATGCACAAAGCCTGGCCGGAGTTGCTGAAGCGGATGAAAGCGAACAAGGCTTCCACCTCAAGTAAAGATCGAGAGTTGGTGATCGGTGCGCGGACATGGTTCTGTCTATATCTTTTTGAGCACCAGTGCGTCAACCCTTTCGTGCTTAGATAAGTGGACGCTGAGTCGTGATGTAGAATGTCATACGGCACGGGCCGGCCTTCCATTTTGAAGGACGATGAGAGCATTTGGCAATGCAGGCTGTTGTTGCAACACCCTCTTGCTATCGAGGATGACATGCGACTCGTGTCGACCGTCGAGCTGATGGCTATCCGGGAGAGGGTCAATAACAACCTGTCCCCCCTCTTTGACAAGCCTGTCGATGACATCACATTCAACGTCCTCCGTGAAGCGGACATGGAGTTCCGCAACTGGTACGCGACGTGGGATCAGGCTTTTTCGCAGAAATACGAAGATGCTGGTGAGTCGAGTCCTTCATGTGATGCGGCATCGACTTGGACTCATCTATGATGAAGCGTTCTATCGGCAAAGTCTGCAGATACAGCACCTACATGCCGAGTTGTATCATAATGCGACAGCATTGAGAGGTGTCGACGGTCCGGATAATGTGCAGAGAATGCCCGCGGCTCAACGCGAACTGGCCATTAGATCGATACAGATTGGGCGACAGATCCTCGACATCACGGTGAACTCGCCAGCATATAGAGAGGGGATGAAGTACGGTATGTGTATTCGTCGCGTTGAAAGTGCTGCTACTCAGTTTTCGTTCTAGCTGTCCATTATACGCATGCAACGGCCACGTTCTGCGCTTCGTTCTTGCTGCGACTAGCACGTCTGTTGTACGTCAGTCTTTCATGATCATGCTCATACAATGTTCTCATGGAATCGAAGCCCTGACCAGTGTAACATGGAAGAGGTGCGGATCATGGTAGAGAATTTGGCCGCTCTTCTGGCAGAAGGTATGTTGGTTGTGATAATGCATGGGATATCCTCTCATAGCGACCGTTCAGTTCCTGGAAAACGATACGCGCTGACTCTTCAACTAATGTTGAAGCGTTTTCGAAAACGATCGGCTTCTATTTCTCGTTCACCGCGGACAGCCCGACAACGCTCTATGAGCAACGCCAGTTACGTTGCTGATCCAGTGAATCATCAGATCAGTCAACAGCCAGTATCGCCAAGCTACGATGCATCATTCCCTCAGGACGCGGTGAACCATATGCCGATGAGCTTCTCCCAGCCCATGGCGCAATATACCACGAACATAGATCAGATCTGGCGCGGCTTTGATAGCACCGCGAACGAGCAATTGCCCGTATGGCTCTCGGACCAGACCCTTGGCGGGGGGTCCGTCATGCAAAATGGGATGGACGCTTTCCTCTTACCAACGGACTATCTGCCCCCTGTTCCGCAGATTTGGTGATATCTTCTCTGTATTGCTACTTATCTTTGTCTTCATTTGTTGTCCGTGCATCCCGTTGTTTGCTGATACTTGGATCGCGAGTAAACGGCAGTTACATTACACCTTTACTCGCATTCTTTCGGCGCGATGGATGCAGTCTGGTGCTTGGATATGCCCTCTCATCTTACATGTTGTATCTTTACCTGTTTCGAAAGTAGCGTAGGTACAATATACAACGTTAAGTGCTCCCGCTGTGAACAATCGAAGACACGCTAAATGGACGCCACTACTATTGCCATTTCGGGCACGTGGCTTTTTTTTCTCGCTCACCGCTCCTTCCCTCCACCACCATGCCCGTTCCTGTGGACGCAGTGCGCCCTGCGCCGGTGTCCAAGGCCAAAATAGATCTTGCAGACATCGTAAGGGACGATGCGCTCACCAACAGTTCTCCAACTCCGGGCAAAACTCGCAAGCGCAAGTGGAAAGCCAAGGGAGCAGAACAGGTTGCAGAACTTCCAGATACCGTTGAAGCAGAACCTTGGTCATGGAAATCCCTGACAGAATCTTCCGCGAGTAAAATACCACCAGTCTTCACTGAGGATGGAAGGTACGTTGTCTGACCATTTCTCGGGGTCACTGTCTAAAGCCTCAGCAGTTATTTCTTCGCCGTTTGTGGCTCCTCCGTCAAGATATTCTCTGTCGCTACCAGCCAGGTAGTATCCACGCTCGATGCCTCCTATATCGGCGAATCTGCTGCAATGGGTAGCTCCTCAGCTTCTCATGCGGTGACTGCTGCGATCATCAATCCGCACAATCCCTTCCAACTGCTTACGGGCTCTCACGACGGATGTCTGCGGATATGGGATTTCTTGGATGCTGTTCTTTTGCAGACCATCAATGTCAAGCGTCCTATCTTGTATGTCGCGGCGCATCAGAATTTCAAGGAGCATGTCTTTGTGGCCGTTGAGCGGCAGGGCATAAAGAAGACGAAAGGTATGTCTGTTGCACAGACCCTCCCCCCCCCCAAAAGATTGCTCTATTAACCATCTCGTATTCCCTTCAGGTGGACGCGAAACAGAGGAGCACTATTCCGAGGTCCTCCGCGTTTCTCTGCAACCGACGGATGAGACTGCTGGCTTATCAGTGCAGACTTCTTCTAAAATATTGCAAGTGGGAGTCATGCGCCGCCAGGCGACGGGCTTAGCTCTGTCGCACAGCGGTGCATGGCTTGTAGCGACTGGTGGACATACAGTCTACGTCTGCGCGACGTCAAATCTCAAGGGTGGATTCACCAAGTTCGTCTCGCCAGAGCATTTGACATGCTTCACATTTCATCCCTCTGAGGAATACTTTGCCACGGGCGACGCTATAGGCTGCGTTCGTCTGTGGTATTGCCTCAACGCAGGTGCTATGGTCAAGGCCACTGGCGTAAAGAGGACACCTCAGACGACCATGATGCACTGGCACGCGCATGCCGTCTCTTCCATTGCCTTCACCCCCAATGGCGCATATCTCCTGAGTGGAGGTGAGGAGGCCGCATTGGTCATATGGGTGTTGCATTCGGGCCAGAAGGAGATTGTGCCAAGGGTTGGTGCACCTATTGTCCACGTTACATCGTCCAAGTCGGGGGATAGGGAGGAAGAGTACCTACTTAGCCTCGCTGATGCATCATTCGTCTTCGTTCGTTCTTCCAACCTCCGGATATCGCGGTCAATAGCGCGGATCAAATTAGGTCTGTGCCTGGTGGTCATCTCTCCTTCGACAGCTCTTCTGACACTGTTATAGATCCTGCCACTGGCCATGCACGGCCATCTATACATGATCCCGTCCCTCTTGCACTACATCACCCGACATCAAGTCTATTGCTACCTTCGTCTCACCCGTCAGTTCTCCAAATATTCTCACCGTCGTCGTCGAAGCTGCTGTCTGAGATCGAGGTTTCGCCTTCAAACCGAGTATCGCGGACAGACGAGAAGCCGTTGGAGCCCCCACGAGTGGAACAGGCTGCAATATCTGATTCGGGAGAGTGGATGGTGACGGTGGATCGCCGAGAACGTGGTGATGCCTTTCATGCCGAGATGCACTTGAAGGTATGGTCGTGGGATCCGAAGTCGCAATCGTGGCTCTTGAACACAAGGATCCATAGACCTCATGGCGCCGATAAGGTAACGGCGGTGGCATTCCGTCCAGGGGCCAGAAGCGCAGATTCGTTATTGCTAGTGACGACTGGTGAAGACGGGAATGTGAAGACATGGAGAATACGGTCTGCGAAGTCCAAATCCGGCGCAATCGAAGGTACGGCCTTCAGCGTCCACCGGCATGGAATCGCGCTCATGTGATACACTGTAGAGTTTTGGGTGGCCAGATCGACACTTCGCTTCCGCTCAGAGATACCAAGACATGTCTCATGGTCACCGGATGGCTCGCTCTTTGCCGTCGCGATGGGGACTCATATATGCTTATATGACGAAGTGACAAATTCCCTGGAGCAGGTCGTGACGTGTACGGAATGCGGCCAAATCTCGTCAGCACATTTCATCGGCCCTAATGGTCGTTACATTGCGGCTGTCGGCCCTCGGGACTTGATGCTCTGGGATGTGGTATTGTCCACATGTGAGTTGTATGCATCTGCAAATACGTTCCTTGCTGACATACCGTGCCACAGCGTGCTGGCATTATCGTAGCCCCTCCATCATCGAACGTCTGGTTGCTCACACAACGAATGAGTCGTTTGCCGTCTTCGAACAGCTACCTTCCATTAGCACCGAACCACCATCTACAAAAGTCCTCCTCTTCCGACCGGCGTGGCCATATCCATCTGTCTCGCGTACATTGCCGTTCCGTCTTCGGGCTGCCATAATGTTCCCATCTCTCAGTGGTCCGTCGACCATGTCATCTTTCACTCTAGTAGGCGTGACCGACTCCTGGCATGTGGTCCTGTTTGGTGACGACGTCCGTCTTCCCGAAGAACAGGGCTCTACTGCCCGCGCGATTGATGAGGATCCAAGCGCAGGCAAGAGAACTCTTTTCCAGGATATATTTGGCAAGTCTGCCTTCGTAAACCTCAATGCAGAGAACGCAACATCTGCTGCAAGTGCTTTATATCTGCAGCCATGGAGAGGGAAGGAGATTGCTGAGGTCTTCGATGCGCCTGCACATCTCATGCCACCACTCGGTTCAATATTCGATTCGTTGTTAGATAGCTTCCTGACCGCCAGGCCAGCGAATGCTATTTCCAGCGAGTCTGAGGAACATGAGCGTGACGACGAGGACGAGGATGCTGAGATGGATGTAGTTGAAAACGCTACCAGTAATCTCATTACTGTCGACACCCGTATCGATCGGGAAGTAGACCAAAAGGAGATGGACACGTTCGTGGAACTCTTCAAGCACTACGCCGTCCAAGGTACGCCTAATTCATCGCACTCCAAAACTGCATTGTTTGACATGTCTTTTCAGCTCCAATACCTTCACAGCAGACGCAACCCAGGACTAATGGTGTGCACAAAACGGATGGCATTAGCAAGCCACACACCAACGGCACATCCCATGCATCCCATGCGATTCCTGCAGTCACTCCTGCCCACATACAAGTGAATGATACCACCAAAAAATCACAGGCTCCAGCGCCTGATCCTGCCGATGCATCGCTTGTGGAGACATCCCCAGTAATAACTGGTAAAAAGCGGAAAAAGTCGCTAGGTTAGCGGATTGTTACTTAGATATCTCACGCAGTCGTACGATCTCCTCATATCTGCATTGTTAACCGCCCATTCCCCAATCTCACTGCATGCATACCTTCTAGTCATACGTACGCTTCGGTACCGGTAGCATTATTCTCTCTTTATGCATTCGGTGCAAGGATGACAGTGTGGCGCGTGAGTTATGTATCATTCACGTATCAACGTCAAGCTTGCTGAGTGTGTGGCCCATACTCGATATATATCAGTTTGCATATTATCTCCGTTACATGAAGAGAAGATCCCGATAGTGACCACGATGGGCGATATGTCAGGATCCAAATCAGCGCGAGAGAGAAGTTAAGCAGGCTCTGAAGAATACTTGAAATCGAGCAGAAGAGAGGCGCCAAGTACAATATCAGGAGGGTAAACGTCGAAAAACTGCGTGGGTATGTTCATCTGGACATTGCCTGCCAAGTTTCTCGCACAAGAACCCTGTAGAACCTGAACGGCCTGAACTTGCTCCATGGCTGTGTGTCCGACTGAACGGTATCCAGGCAGTGGAGAGCCTATCCGGTCCTCTTCGAGCTGCTTCTCTGAAATGTCGGAATGAAAAGCATCCTTCACCCTTCTCCGTTCCTCCATCCGCGTGCAGGCCCAATCCAGGCTCCATTTGTGCTTTTCAGGGCTGCCAACCGCATTTCTACCGAAGGAACCAAAGACATCGCCGTCCTTCCACTGCATCTTGCTCGGAGGGCTCGGAGTTCCTGGAGAGCATGCCCTGGCTGGACTGGAAGGAGAAGACTGGAGATACTTCCAAAGGTCGTGAGGAGGCACTGCGGGGCGGGAAAGCGGAGCCATGGCACTGAACCCGGGACCAGGCAGCGAGTTGAAGGCATCGGCGTTGCAGGCAGGTTCGATGCTTGACAAGAGGCGTTGGTAATCGTGCAGGTGGGTATCCTGATGTGCCATGTTCGTGAGATCCTGGAAGATGGCGGCAAGTGGAGGACGATTTTCCTCGTTCTCGTTCTCGTTGGCCGTACTGTCCCCTAGAGCCGGAACTGGATCGTGGGCGGCGGCTCTTGCGCTCCGTCTCCTTGTCGTCTGACGTCTGTTCTGGAACCATATCGTAACAGTCTTCAAGGTCCTTATGTTGTACATATTCAGCGTTGTAATAAACTAGAATACGATGCTCTGAAATTTCAATGACTTACATGTGGGCCTCATCTGCGAGCTTCTGCTTCGCCTCCTTGCTAGGATGCGAGCTCTCTCTGAACAATGCTTCCAGTTGCTCGAGCTGTAGGTCGGTCATGCGGTGTCGAGGCTTCTTCTTCTTGACAACCATTGCGACGTCCCGTCCCGGCTGTGGATCGCCGAGTATCTCCTGTACTTGGTGCGTGTCCGAAGGGGGCCGAGCAATAGTCTCAAGCCTACTGTCGCCACGCGCCGTCACTTTCTTGGATGCTGAACGACTTGTCTTCTGCATGTTGCATAGATATAAATAGCAACAGAATGCAAGAGCACGGAATTGTCCTAGCCATCATCGACACTTATATGTTCTTGTCAAGCCAGCCTCCGCCTGCCAGCCGCCACCGACGCATCGCGTTCCCGTGACCTGTGTCGACGCGTCGATCATGTCAATGGTCCAGCGACGCGTGGCCACGTACTTTCTGCACAGACGCGTCGCTGACGTAAAAATAGAACCAGGGATGGAGTATCCAAAAGCTTGTGCGGAAATGTTGTGGTGGTTCGATCCTTACGACAAGTTCACAAGGCGGGACCGCTGAACCGTTGAAATATGTGGTAGTTCTTGAAAGACTTCATATTGCCATAGTTGCATACTCACAAACCTGGACATACTCCTAGTATTGACATGCAAGTTCCTCGAATACTCACATACCCCATAGTGTCTGTCCGCTCTGTTCGACACTGCGCTTTCCCATGAATCCGAGCAGTGCCATCGCCGCCTCCATGTCAACCGAGGGTGCTTTCTCATCCGTCCCTTCACCCAGAGCTCCAAAGGGAGACTGGTATGTCACCATCTCACAGATGCTGTTATCCGGTGTTATTGCCTCGTGATCCTCCACCTCCGTATCATTGCCGTCGTGCTGACCACCTCTGGTTTCGCCATCAAGGACTAACTGCGGCACATCCAAATCTTCATCGGCATCTCCTTCCACCTTTTTCTCAGCCCTCGCCTTCGCACATGCCCATTCGAGGGACCTTAGTGTCCTCGAACTCTTTGGAAGAGCTGCTAGCCGCTGGCTGTCTGCAGTGGGGGATGATGGGGGAGCAGGAGGGGAAGAGGGGATGTACTCCCACAGCTTCTTCGGCTGTTTGAGTGGTGTTATCGGTCTTCTCATCATCCGCAAATTAATTCTGTGCGGCGTAAGAGGAGGTTGTGGTAGAGACGGGATATCCGGAGCAGTGGGCCGTTCTCGAGAGGAAACGATACAGTCCAAAGACAGCCTGGACCCTTGGCGTGACATGTTTCCTTTGCTATCTGGGAGATTCTCTTGCATACAGCGTTTCCATGCGGCAGCTCGTTTCTTGATAGTACGACGTCTATTTTGGAACCAGGCGCTGACTGTCTTCAACTCGCTGTCATGGAGGGAATGTCAATATAATGTGCGATGTGTTCGTGACTGTCAGCTCACTTACATACCAAGCTCCTCTGCAAGTGCAGTGCGTTCCTCCTTAGTTGGGTGTGTCTTCTCTTCGAATACCGCCAAAAGGGCGATGGTCTGGTCATGTTGTAAGCGTCTTCGTGCGAAGGGAATTTCGCCCTTCGGCTGGGTCGTAACGTTTTTGTCGGGAATATTGTTGGAAAAGGAAGATAAATCGAGAGCCGGTGACAATCCAGTCAACATCTTGAAGCTTGATGGAGGTTATGACGGTCGAGAGCCTGCGCTTTGCGAATGAACAGTGTTCATGCCACGTCGCGTCTACAGGGCCAAACAACGCGGCTCCACGTGGGTGTCTCTGATCACGCGACCGCGTGCCTATTTCCAACCGGGGCCGGAGCCGTGTTGTGGCCACCCCCCACCCTGGCAGAAGGTCACGGTCCATGTCATTGTCAGTACATGCTACTATTACCTCTAATGTGCGATGGATGACCACCTTGAATTTGAGCGTAAATTTCGCAACAGTGCGCGCTATCTACAGTGACTGTCGGGTGAGGTCGTTGGCTGAGTAGCTACGCGGTTCAGACAGTGACTGCGCCTGTCATGCATGAAAACGTTCAAGGAACAAACTTTCGAGTCAATCTAACTGAGGGTCGTAGCTCAGAATCATATGAAGTTCACGCATTCCAATCCACCGACAAATTGACTACATGATCACACTTCTGACAGCAATGCTATATATCAAGCCTATAACTACAATTATCTACCAAGATCAGAAAAATCAACGAATCATGTTTCATATGATAACGTATAGGCAGGTCTGCTCGATGAAAATAATACACAAGCTTACACGAATATCGAGCCCACCTTCGCAGCATATTCATACAGCATAGTGATGACACTAGATTGAAAGAAAAATAGCCATATATCGCCGGTCACGCTCAAGGGAAAGCACCAGGAATACCGTCCTCCGCCTGATTCGCATGAGCACCCGAGCCAGACGGCTGCGGAGACTGGACCGGCGACATCAAGAGCAGATCCTCAAGCACGTCGCTCACGACCGAATCCTCCGCCTCGCGGGACAGCTCGCCCTGACTGGGGACGCGCGCCAAGACCTGCGCGTAGATGCTCGGAAACTTGTCCTCGGTGAAGCCCATCTACATTTGTGGTTGGCATGAGAAACAGATCACTGACATGAAGAAGCGGACAACGGACATCACCAAGCCTCCTGGTGATGGAGCTCACTGCAGGGTTTTCCTTCGACTTGCTGGCCTCCTGGGCACGATGGGTCCCGGTCCCGGTGCCGTGCATGGTGTGGTGTCGACGGGGAGGGGAGACGCTGAGCATTTCGAGCTGTGGGTACGGCCCTCGCGCGGCGCTGATGATCTGAGCAGGGGGTTCGGGGACAGCTTCAGTCTGGGCGGGCGCCTTGCCTTTGCCCTTGTCCTTATCCGTCTGTTTCTTAGAAGCCTCCGCGCTGGATAGATGGACGCGATGAGCGAACATGCTTCGACGAGATTGCACGTAAGGCCCGTACCTCTCACGAGATATCTTCTTGGCATGCTCCTTCGATCTATGACGCTCCTCCCTCTCGCGGCGGTACCTTGCCTTCTCCGCCTTGTATCTCTGCTTCGCCTCAAGGAGAGCCCGCTTCGCTTCATCAGTTGACTGTCGGGTGGGGCCGGGCGCAACACCGAACATGCTGACCTCCTCATGCTCGACATCATCGGGAGAGTCACTGTCGCGCTCAGCGCCTCGCTCATCTCCTCTCCAAGGATTGCGCGAACGTGCTGGGTAAGGATACGGAGGCATAAACGTCTCGGCCATGTCGCGACCGTACGAGAATCCGCGCCTGTGCGGGAACGTATGAGCGTGGGGACCTGTGCTGTAGAAGGGAGGCGGCGGAGGATGAGGGTGCTGCCACCAACGGCCACCCCAAGAGGGTGAGTTCGCATCAGCATAGAAGTCATGGACATTCGGCGGCGGAGGGATTCCATCCAAAGAAGGGAAAGGGGATAGGGGAATATTCAATGGGCCGCCAAACATACCGGGAGCGGGAGGTGGAGGCGGCATCGGTATAGATGGAGGAGGGCCTGGTGGAGGAGGCACCGCATGACCTTCGTGGGCAACCGGCGGGGGAGGTGGAGCGGCCGGGCCTGGAGGCGAGCTGGGACGAGTAGGCTGCTGAGGCGGTGGCGGTGGCGAAGGCGGCGAAGGTGGAGACGGAGGGACGTATGCAGACCCCGGAGCCGACGCAGTCTGGTGCATGCTATATCGTCCGTGGCGGTGACGGAACCCGTGGCCGCGCCGGCCGCCCCGCTCTGACATCCAGGCACGCGGGTCTGCAAGATCACTGAGAGACTCCATTGCCATCTGGAAGTCCGGCGGGAATGGGAAGGTTGCAGGACGGCGCTCACTGAAGGAGCGCTGCGCGCCATGAGCCGTGGACGTGGAGGGCGCAGCGTCTGAAGGGTTCGCGGTCGTGCCAGCGACATCACCTATCGCGCGCACGACGTTCGCAATGGCCTCTGCGACGCGCCGCCCAGCGGCCTCCTCAGCCGCACGGCGCGCCTCTGACGCAATGCGCACAGCATCAGCCGAGCTCGCTTCAGCAGTACGCCGAAGGTCGTCCGTAGCGCGGGACACTGCCTGGCGGTGTGCCTGCCAGTACGTTCCGTTGGCCGCGTTTCGCACGAGGTTGCGCACGCCTTCGGAAAGCTCTGGGTGGGATGCGATAACGGCCGACAGCGTGCTGAAAAGGTTCGCGACATCGTTCGTAAGTGATACAGTGGCACTCGGGGCACGGCTGGTTGCACTAGACATAGGGTTCCCGAGGTTCTCAAGGTCGGGCAGCGGAGGCTCGGGCGCCTCTGAGTCGGAGACTGTAGACGACGACGCCGTGCTGGCCCTCGGTGCCTGACCGGGTACCGGCTCGCTACGAGAGATGGGAGACGTTCTGCCTTTCTCGAGGATGTCGTCGATGTCCATGGCATTGAGATCCACGACGTGGATAGGATATTTGTCCGGAGTCTGGGATCCGATGACGGACTCCTGGGAGGAGTTCGCGCGGGCTTTGCCTTTGTCTTTGTCTTGGGTCGGTGCAGGTGTCGTTTCCGTAAGCTCAGAGTCCGGGATGGTTATCGCATCGACGATGTCATCTCTGTCCTGTTCTTGCGCCTGGGACCCGCCGATTTCGCTATCAATCGTCTCGACGAATGCATGCGGGCCGCTGCCGACCGACTCGTCACGGCCGACGCCAAAGAGTGACGACAGTGCCTGCGGGACGCGCTGCCATTCCTCTTCCTCCTCGACGTCGAACATCATCGGCACGCCAAACGTGTTCCTGAAGCCGCCGTGCAGGTTCGAGCTGCCCGTGGGCGGGGTCGAAGGCAATGGCTTGTTCCTCTCTGCGCCGAGGTCGCGCACAGTGAGCTTGGCGACCTTGCTCTCGCCAGGTGCGCCAGGCGGAAGCGTGCGGTAATATTCCTGCAATTCGCTTTCAGAGGAGAGCGTGATCTCATCGCCGTCCGCATCCAGATAGGAGACGGCGACGTCAGCCTGCGTAATGTGATACAGCGCCTCGATCTTCGCAGCGAGTGTCGTCCATGAAGGTGGGGTGTCGAAGGTAATTTTGCGTATGAGGCCGTCGGAGGGCCTGTGCAGCTTGATTTGCAACTGCGGAAGAGACATGATGGATGAGGATGGCGGTTTTGCATGCGTCAAGCTTATATACCCAGAGCCACCCTCGGCGGATCGAGACTCTCACGCTGCGCGGTGTTTATGATCGAGGACGCGTATAGCAGCTCCTGCCATAATAGGCAGGTCACTTGACTGCGCGCTTCCGCGCTGCGGGCTCAGCCGACTCTACGCTCACAACTCGGCCGCAGTGGCTGTGACTCGCGACCGTTTGCAGTGTCAACGGTTAATGCACGCATGACACAGGACGAACCACTGTGATGTATTTGCAGCAATCTAGAAGCGTTCACGCCGTACTTATACAACAATTATCTGACCATTTTCTTCTCACTCACGCGAAGATGGCAATGCGGGGGTCGATGTCGGCAGGGTCGTTGAGCTGCAAGACTCTTCAGCGTGCCGTCAAGTCTCTACGGTAAACACGGCACTTACGCGGAGATTTATGTTGAGGGAGCTGATCGCCTTCTCCTCATCTTCCGTCAACGTGAACTGGTCGACCTCGAAGTTCTGCAGCAGACGCTCGTGGTTGTTGCTCTTCGGGATGACAGCCAAACCTTGCTGCACAGCCCAGCGGAGCAGCACCTGCGCAGTTGCTGCGTACAATTTTCTTCAGTACAGACACCAGCTGCGCCCACCGGGAGTTGACTCACTCTTTCCGTGCTTCGATGCAACAGACAGAACAATGTCATGTTCCAGCAAGTTCTTTGCACCCTTGTCACCGCCGAGTTCCACATAGCTCTGAGGGCCAAGCGACGAGTACGCAGTAATGGCAATCCCGAGGGTTTTGCACAGCTTGATGAGCGGCTCCTGCGTCAGGTAGGGGTGAAGTTCAACCTGATTAACTGCCGGCTCGTAGCGAGCGTAGCGCAGGACGTCGAGAAGAATGGAACCCTGGCAGTTACTGTGCAGATGCCATAAGGCCACGTTGCTTGTCCTCAGCGCAGCATATTTGACTCACGAGACACCAATGTTTTTGGCAAGACCCGCGTCGACGAGCTCCTCCATGGTCTGCCACGTCTCCTGCAGTGGGACTTTCGCTAAGAACAAATCAGCACTCGACCACAGCAAGTGCGAGACATGTTACTTACCGAGGTGAACCTTCTTGTCATCGCCCCACCATTCAGGAGGGTAGCGGTGCGCAGGGTCGACATACTCGAGGGCGATGGGAAAGTGAACGAGGAAGAGATCGAAGTAGTCGATGCCCCAGAGGCCAAGCTGCTTCTTGGCCACGGCATGTACCTACGAAGCGCCAATGAACATGCCGTGCATAATGAATTTCGAAGAAAATCAGCGTACGTGCTCACGCTTGTGGAAAGTGTTCCACAGCTAGTGCGGTACAACTTTAATCAGGCGCTGAAAGGCGGATGCGCTTCCGGAAGATCCGACTTACCTTGGATGTGACCCCTGCGCGATGGGAGCTACTATTTGAGCTGCTAGAAGAATACAAAGGAGCGCGCTATCACTCACAGACTTCCTCGCGCTTCACAACGCCGTCGGCGATGGCACGACGGAGACCCTCACCAGCCTCCTTTTCGTTACCATAATCACCGGCACCGTCGAGGAGACGGTAGCCCGCCTTGAGGGCGTTGTAGACGGTCTACATGATGCACATCAGATGCGGTCTCTGAAGTAGCACATTGAGCACGCATACATCCGCACAAGTCGCCCTAGTGACCTGAATGGATCGACGTTAGCGCAGTGCGAGCTCCTTCTGAGCACGCGACGGACCTTCCAGAGACCAAAGCTGTGCGAGAGCAGAGGGGCAATGAGACATGGGTCCGATCATATTATGTGCTCGAGGATGCACTTACCCGACAAGGGGCATCTGACACATAATCATGCAGAAATGAGCGACTGATGTCGGGAGAGAGAAGCATTGAGGCATACCTGCTGCCCGGTCCTCTTGAGCGCGACGGTAGCGTGCCTGACCATGGTTGCCAGTTTGTCCAGTGGGTTGTGCGGTGGGAGGGAGATGGAGGGCGGGTGAAGGAGGGGAGCTGGCGCGTTTGCGGTTTATGAGGGCGACGGGAGGACGGACCGTGCACAGGGAATACTCTCTCGCGACATCGATTCTTCGTCATAACTTGACGAATCGTTCTGCTCCCCGGTCTTTCTTCGGCTCTTTTGAGTCTGCGGCATCCCCCGATCCGCCACCGACGCGTCCGATCGCAGATTTTGCGTCTGCCACGCTCGTCGCCTCCAGCACCGTCGACGTCGACTCTCTCGGCGTCGGTACATGCACATCCACGTCCTCGGGTACGGTGCCATCGGTACCCTCGTCGCACACCACCTCCGCGCCACCCTTCCTCTCAAGCACCTCGTCTCCGTCATCCATAAGACGCCTGCTCTCGCGTACCAGGCCAGCGAGGCAGGCGGCATCAAAGTCGAGCGCGACGGCGTCGTTCAGTTTCAGAAGCACATTCTTCACGAGAGCCCCGATCCGTACGATGACTACGTCTTCAAGGTCCTCGAGCAGGAGCGCCTTCACCGTCGTGTCACGAAACTGTCTGCCAAAGACCAGCGGCAGCAGCTCGCCGGCATCCTAAAGAATCCTAAGCCGTCACCCATCGAGTCTCTCATAGTCGCTGTAAAGGCCCAATCAGCCATCCAAGGCATCATGAGTCTCCTCCCGCGAATATCCTCGAACAGCACAATCGTCCTCCTGCACAACGGTATGGGCGTGTACGAGAATCTCATCAAGGCCGTCTTCCGCAACCGCGAGCAGCGCCCCAACATCGTCGTCTCCGTTAACAATCACGGTGCATTCCTTAAGCAAGAGGGGCACGTTGTGCACACCGGTGTGGGCGACATCAAGCTCGGCATCGTCCCCGACCCCAAGGGGCGCGACTTCGAAGTGAGCCTTGACACTTCCCTTCCGAAGGAGGACCAGAAGCTCAGCCTCGACGACATCACGCCGCTCAGTGGCGACCCTCTCGCCCAGCGATACGTCTCCTTACGCAACACCATCACCGCGCTCACGAGCGCCGAGCAGCTGAACGCGTCCTGGCAGCCCATATACGACGTCCAAGTTGCAATGCGCTGCAAACTCGCCGTAAATGCTGTCGTGAACCCGCTCACCGCCTTGCTCAACTGCAAGAATGGCGAGCTCTTCGAGCATCCTGAGGCTCTTAGGCTGTCCAAGCGGCTCTGTGCAGAGGCGTCGATAGTCTTTTGGGCGCAATGGGAGCAGGAAGTGTGGGCGAAGCGTCCCAGGGATGCCGGCGATGCGCACGAGGACGCGGACAAGCCGAACTCGCAGGACTTCCCGCGGGAGCTTTCAGCGGAAAGACTCATGCTGGAGTGCGAGCGCGTGGCCAAACTCACGAGCGACAATGTCTCATCAATGCTCGTCGATGTCCGCAGAGGGCGACAAACCGAGATTGAGTATATTAGCGGCTACCTATTCAGGATGGCGCAGCGGTACAAAGTGCCCATACCCGTGACGGCGGCGATCCTTGACCTCATGCGCTTGCGAAGCAAGCTCCCCATCGATAAGCCATTGCCGCTGAACTCAGTGCTGTAAAGAAAAAAGGATCACGTCAGGTGTGTATCGGTGAGTGTCAGCTTCTTAATTTCGGTATATCCGATGCTCATGGCCATTGCCTAACGCGGGGTCCTCGAAGCCGTCGGAGTCCAGCTGTGTGGTCTCCTTGTCAGGCTCAACTGCTCACTGGATGTCGATAATATTTCCTCATAACACCAACGGCTGACAAGTATAGCAGCCGATGGTGTGGATGCAGACATCAACACCGGCAGTTCTCAGACCCCCAATCTTACGGCATCCAGGAATGCCTTTCTCACCAGCAGACACCCTGATCCCGCGGCGGCGTCTCTCTGCGGTAGACATAGACCCCGTGGAAGGTCAAGGAACGTGTCTACAGCGGCCGCCGCCTATAGTCGAGCGTCTTCCGGAAGATGGGCCCCGTTCCATAGCGGACACCCCATGAACGTTCCACGTGTAGCTGGCTTCTGCTTCTGCCGCAGAGACGAACATTGCCACTGTTGCATACCGGTGTGGTCGACCTATCGATCCATCGATGGAGAAATGAGCGGAAGTAGAGTGGACCGCGTCAGTTGGGAGTGCGTTTCAGGGTCGTGTCAAAGCTCCGCCAGCTGCTTTTACACGGAAGGTTATCATATCGACATGCTTTATCACGCCAAATGTTCATACCTATCTTCAATCGGAGCCAATACGGGCCGGTTCCATGACGTTCGAATGATCCTTTCAAGGCGCTGTCTATACACCAATCTTGTAAGATCGTAAGGACACGCCGTTAAGCTGACAATCGCAGTCAAGGCAAAGCTCAATTCATGGTTTGCTGGTTGACCACGTCGGTCTGAGGGATCCCACATCTTTACCTGCCTACCGCAGCGATCAAGGTATGCGCCCCTTACTGCGAGGCCTACACCTGTGAGGGCATCGCCAGCACACTAATGCGTGCATAAGCTTTCGGGGTGATGAGAGTATCGCAAGACGTCTGCAGCGAGTTTCTCGTCAAGGAATCCAACGGTTTTATGAGGGGACGTTGATGTCTCGACATCAACAGCTGTCTACAAGTATTGTACATCGAGGGCGACGAGAATTGCATCAAAGCAGTAGCATCACGACAGAAGGCGGGCCTCCAAGCACACGGAAAGCATGATAGCACACATGCTCAACGGTATGTTGCAGGAGAAAAACAATATCGACATAACAGCCTGTGACGGGCTCAGTGTACTCGTGTGCAGACTTCCTCGCTTAGTAAACCCTGTGCCATTATTCATGAGCTCCAATCGTTATGCACGGAAATGTCGTACTCACTCCAAATACCACAAGTCGCTGTCATCATATCCATACCCTCCACCAATTTGCCCGCAATCATCGTCAATCGTGAGGCCGAGCTCACCCTACAAGACAAATCATGAATATGAGTCGATCGATCGAGCGTCCAAGCCAAGACCAGATTGACCATCAATAATATACTCACCACTATATAGTAACAGACGGCGAGATCATCTTCCGAGTAGTTCACAATCTCGTAGTTACAGTCTCCGTAGTCAGTGTAGAACGTAATGGATGTCTCAGATTGCAAAGCGAAGTTCGCGCCTATCAGGTCTTGAGGTTGCAATTTAGGCACAGCAGGAAATTGTGGGGCACTCACTTCCCTGATCCTCCAGAGCATCGGCTAAATCAATGCAACTGGCTACCGACAGATCCGAAGTCAGATCTGCGCATTCTATGGAAGCTGTTTGAGCAGACGTCAGCTATCTGTTGGTTGTGCATCGAAAATGAAGCCACCGTCATAGCTGCAAATGTCGTACTGGCGTGGCCGGATCAGTCGGGAACGAGACTCGAGCGAACGCCGTGCAGCAATCCCAGGGCAGGTCCGTGTGACCATCCTGTATGTTTTATCGTTGTAGACGAACGTGTCGTTGCTGATGACCTCCCCGTCAGTGCCACAGGTCGCTTTTGCGTTAACGGTACCTGAGAGAGGGAGAGTTTGGTCAACAATCATAGTCACGATTGTGGTAACGGTCGGAGACTAACCGACAGCATGGAATACGGCAAGAACCGTAAGGATCATGCTGGAAAGCCACGACAATTGCATTGCTGCGTATGCAATGATGTTCCGATGCGCAACCGGTACTGAGAGGAGGTGGGATGTCGATGAAGCCTTTTATGCATGTTTGGAGGTCTAGTCTGCACCGGCAGCATTGATGGTCTTCAATCGAACTTCCTCGTGTAGCGGTTAAGGCAGGTTCTCCCGAGCGCTCTGATGCATCACCTTCCTCGGCATTCAGTCATCTATGACAGCGCGTATGGCGGCCAGGAGAAATGGCGAAGATTGCAATGATTTCTCCGTTCGTTCTCGCTCCCCTCTAGGTCCAGCCTCGATCCATTCAGCTCGTACAATAAGGCATTATTTCCGCGGTTCTGCTTCACCGTTGTGGGAATCGTCAGCGCAAAACCCATTAGCACTGCTCATTGACGGCTGTTTGTAAGAACCGGCAATTTGTTCACAATCATCCAGACTGAAATGAGATCACAATATGCGTCAATTACTGACATGAAATGTGTTATTGACCTACCCATGTCATCCTCAGGTGCTAGTTGCATCGCCATTGTCAGCTCTAGTCCACTGGGACCTGGGCCAATCTACATTTCGTGGGAACGATAGAGCAGTTCTGGCCATGCATCTCTTGATGGTCAAGCAACACGACGGCATCAACAGCCAAAGTAATTCCCGGATTGTACGGAGGCCATCATAGCACGATTACCGCAATGCCAGCAAAGACACTGCAGAATGGCTTATATACGTCAGCAGTGAGATCTGAGAGCCTGAGTACTGTGACGAAGCCCGACTCAGTCGTCGTGGAGGACGCCAAGCAGACGTCAAGAAGTTCTATACAGTAGGCAGCTGGTGTCAGACCTGCCAAAGAATATGGGTTCATCGTTTGGCGCTCACTGTCAACTGCGTCTGGCATTCACACATTCCTGTCAGCGCATGAAAGGCGGTGAGAGTAAGCGCGGGTGAACGGTGTTTTTACAGCTGATCTACCAGATGAACATATCAGTTGAGCTATTCCTCGAGGCGTCACATTGTATCAAGCTGTGCCACATTTTCTTGGATAAGACTGTGATATATATGTTGTCAATTCTAGGGTTCGATAAATACACAGATTCCCATGATATGAACAGCAAAGGAAAATTTACGCGTCCCGCTTCTATCAGTGAGATAGAGGCTTTTCCTTGATAAACACCGAGCACAACACCGTGATGCCTGCGAGAACGACGGAAAACCACAGCGCTGCTTGTACGCCGTCCTTATAGGAGCGCACGACTGCTGCACGGGCAGCGGGTCCGAGCTCGTCGATATAGCTAAGTGATTCCCTCACTCGTCTAATGATCTGCATAGACAACGAGGAATGTACAAGTCAGGTGGGCACGGAATATGACGCCTTAGCGAGCGTACCTCCTCTACATCTGCTCCCGTTAGCCGCTCGTGTAGACGCACACGGAGCGTATCCTGGAAGAGCGTTGTACCAACCGATAGGACAACTACTGAACCAAGTGTGCGGAACAGATACGACACTACCGTATACGTCAGACTCGATATACGGTGATAGCTTGAGCATTTATGAGAATGCTCACCAGCGGTCGCAATAGCCTGATTCTCAGGCCCAGCATTGGCAATAAGAGCGATGAGAGTCGTAGTAAGACCCGCCCCTGAAGATTTGATGCGTCTTAGCGGATTGGCCAAGGCAGAAGTATTTAGAAGCTCACATCCTCCCAGGGACATCAATGCCAAACCTGACATGCAACAATTATTGGAATGCACGACTGCCCACTGAAGAAAATCTCACCAATACCAAGCCCGGCCATAGTGAACATCAGTGGTCCGGTGACGTCCGCAATGATTGCGATGCCACAGAACGATAGGGTATAAACGAGTACTGTCAGCCAGTAGTACTTTCCGGTAGCCTTCATGATCAAGCCGCTTGTGATACTCCCAATCGCTCCTCCGAGCACGTTCGGCAGAAGGGCCAAGCCCACCTGCGCGGGTTTCAGCCCCTGTACCGCTTGGAGGTACAAAGACACATGGAATATGATCGTCATATTTGCACCAATCAAGAAGAAGTTGCATAGATAACTCGCGATCAGTGTGCGATTGAGAATGATGTGCTTCGGTGCGAACGGTTCGCGCGCGATGAACCATTCAATGACGAGAAATGCACCAAATAGCAAGGAGAATGCTGCGAAGCATGCAATGGTTAATCGATCCTTCCAGGCGACATTGCCACCTCGGTCAAGACCAAGGAGCAGAGCAAAGACGGAGAAGACGAGCGTGATTGCTCCTGCAAAATCGACGCGTTTGAGTTTCCCGATAAAGTCGCTGTTGTCGACTTTAGGAAGGTGCAGACCAAACGCGACGGAGCTGATGGCGAAGACCGTCATGGGCACTTGAATAAGAAACGCCCTTGTACAATTTTCTCAGTACTTGGTGTCAAAGTCGTGCATTCAAGGCTCACCATCTCCAGCCGATAGTGTCCGCCAATATGCCACCAAGTGGAGCGCCAACAGCTTGTCCAGATGCAAAGACGATGTTTGCCACACCTTGCCAAGTACCCCGGCTCCGCAACGGTACCACATCGGACATGATGATCACGCCTACGCTGAGGAGCAATGTGAGCGACGAGATAAGCATTAGGTACACGTTTGACTTACGTGTTTATACCTCCACCACCCATTCCTGCCAGTGCGCGTGCCGCTATGAGCGAGTTCATATCAATCGCGACACCACAGAGAAAGCTGCCGATCGCAAAGACGCAGAGTGCGAATATTAAGCACGACTTCCTGCCGAAGATGTCGCTCAACTACAAGGCAATTAGCACACTGTTAAAGGTGCGCCACGAATATTTCACCTTGCCGTACAATGGCCTGTTGGAGGTAATTAGACATACAATCATCAAGTGACTGGAAGGCCGGTCCAACAACATACTGAAAGCTTGTCATCGTGAGCATGTATCCTGTAGCAATCCAGCTCGTATTCTCCAAACGTTCGAACTGGCTGCCAATAGCCGCATAGGTTGACGCAACGATAGTGGTATCCATTGCGATAAGAAATATGCCCAGCATCATTGGTACAATCTGAAAACGAAGGGAAATATACATGAGACGTTCTATCACAAGCAAGCTGCAGCGCAGGAGAGCAGAACGGCTGCGATGACCTGAGGTTATCTCAAGTATACAACTTGCCTGTCCTGCTCATAATGCGGCTACTACTGGAGTTAAAGTACGCACCACAGCAATAACCGATACCTGAGGCTTCACGTCCTCGTCCTGGCTCCTCTGTGTCACTGCATCCGCTTCATCGTTCGCACATGAAGTCTCTTGGGGGCCGTCACGTAGCAAAGGGGTCTCTTCATCGACCGCTACAGTCATTTTTTGCAGTGTACCAGGATGAAGACCAGCACTAAATAGCACGTCGAGAACAGAGTAAGGAGGCAACCATTGAATGTGCTTACCCCTTCGCCCTCACAAGATTATCGTGGAGACGATAAGAGCAAGACCGAATATCTCGGCCCGCTCTTAGGCTTCATATATGCGTGGGTCACGGTTGAGTCAGGGTTTGCGACTATTGCGCCATTCTGCGTTGTCCACGGCAATGAGTCATTTGTAGACGAAGCAGAGAAAGTTGAGGATATCGAGCAAGTACTGCCTTCATCGTGGTCTGGTACCTTCCGAGCGCAAGCGCATCAAGATCCTCTCGCACATCGCGCCAGTTCAGAAGACTCGACCGAAATTCTATCATCAAATCATGTACCGGGCATATGCACCCGCATGCACCGGGCCATAGCTCCATCGTATGAATTGCATGGGAAATGGAGAAACGCCCGCCATCCGCTCAACACAATCCGCCCGTCAGGACAAGACTTCAACATGACGAGCTCTCAAAGTTTGCAACGCCTACAGCATTAACCACGAAGTGCAATTCCCCATGCGCTACTCAAATTCGGCTCAAAGTACATCGCTACTTCTGAGCTCGCGTTGATCAGAGGAGCGACTGTCTACTTCTGTTGAGCAACACTTGGAATGCGTCCTCCAAGGTTACAATTGATTACGTCCAAGTGCTGTCGGTAAGGAAATATTCGCGGCTGCAAGCGTGAATGTTGTAAAGGGGACGGGGGATGCGGACCAAGACGCTTGCTCGGTGCTGCACCCGCCGGCTACTGGCGGATTGCCGATGGGAGGATGCAGGTTGTAGCCTGGTCCGAATGGTTAGCGTAAATCGACTTGTCCGGTCGTACCGGGAGTGAATAGAAGCCACGGTCCTACATCTACCTACATCCATATGCGATAGGTCCATATATCATGAAACCAAGATGAAAACGAGGAACTGTATCATCCATCAGCAAATTCTCCAAGCTACGAAGTGCGACGCAAAAACTTACAAAGACAATGAGTACTCCAAAAACCTTCAGCATTAGCCACCGATTACTTGATATGCTGGCATAGTATTTGAGCAGTTCCCGCTGCGCACCGCTCACGTTGGACGCGATGTCCACTGTATCCGCGTCTATCCGCTGCACTGTCTCTCGCTGCTCCGCTACCATCTGTGCCAGTTGTGTGAATATTTGCCCGAGTTCGGCGATGGTGGCCTCGATGGACTCGATTGCTGTGGACCGGGATTGAATGTAATTGTCCTGAAAAATAAGACAGAATCAGCCTTCGCCGACAACAGAATAGAAACATATGCGATGCACCTGCTGCTCAACCAGCTGCATTTGCATGAACGCGTCCCCCTTAGCCGTGCTTCCCTCCTCAGCTGCTCCAAGATCCAATGCCAATATGTCGCCATTGGGTTGGGGAGTTGCGCGTCCTTTACCCTTGACATCGTAGCGGGATGCCACGGCTGAGCCGTCACCCATCGGATCCTGTCGTTGCGCGTTGCCAAACAGGAGAGAATCTGGACGAAAGAGATGTGAATACAATGGTCGAAGGGGCAATGCAATAAGGCCAACTTGAAGGCGCTTGGCTCGCAGCAGCAGTTGTGGAGTGCATAAACTGTTCTGTTCGGTCCTTGGACTCCTTCATGTTCTGACGGATCCATGAGCGTCTCGGCGAGCACCCTAGAACGACTCAACACACCTGTGTCCTGATCTCGAGCACGTCCTTGAATGTGATACTCGTGTCTGCGAGCTTGCTCTGCAGCAGCATCACCACATTGTGGTTGTGCTCCTCCAGCTGCTTTCCTTCCGGAGACTTTGACGCGCCTTGGGCATCGCGCTGCTTCAGCTGTGACTGTAAGGATGCAATCTGCTTGTTGATGTTCGCAATGTCTTGTTTGATTATATACGTGAGCTCCTGAAAACGAACTGAGGCATTGCGGACGAGATAAGGTGAATCTTCGAGAAGCGACATACGCTAATTTCCACAGGTCTGTCGTCAAAAAGTGTCTTCCTTTTCGCCACTGGTGCCCGTTGAGCAACATGATGGTGGGTGTGGCGAGGACCTTACTTACGCTGTGCCAGCTTCCCCAGCTTGACGGTCATATTACTGATATCCTTCGCAATAGCAGCCGCTGTCCGACTAAATTCGGACTTGCTCTCCGCACTTCTCTGCTGCAGAAGCAACCTTTGTTTCGCTTCCACACCGCGTTGCGGGAGTGATGAGCGATTTCGTATAGACTCCACGCATGCTCGAAATTCGTTCGTGCGGTCTTGCACTGGCATTGACGGGCAGAAATAAGGATACAGTTAAATTATTGGTATCGCCGGTTGCACGAAGTGCACGCAAAGGATGCAAAGGAATGGAGGGAAAGTTAGAGTTAGGTGGCGGTTGTAAGTCGCGGTGCGGCGGGTAACAGCGCAGTGGACGTGTCGCAGGCGCCCATGATGCGGCGGCCACTTGGTGCGCGTCTCACGTGCCGTAGCAAATGCAGTTCTACTCAGTTCTACTACTTACTGCTTTCATCTCGTCCTCCGCCGGATCTCGTACGGAGGAGAATTTATGTGCACGTCCTCTCCAGGACCTCTTACCACGTCGTAGATGGGCAGGAGTGACGTTCTACGCACGTCGTACACAAGCTATTAGCTTCGAGAACGATATATATCGACATAACATTTATACAAGCGTTCGCGAAAAGATGAGTGAAAGGAAGCTATCATCTAGCAGCCCGAGACATTTGCAAGCATTGTCCACCAAGAAACCAGAAAAAAGGAGCAAGAGTGATGAACCCACGTGGGATTTTGTCAACTAATAATATCGCAGCGGCCTAATCACCGGCTTTCCCTTGTCCGCCATGCCCGTTGCAATCCACAACGCTCCCGCGCTGTCATCTTCGGGAAAGAGTGTCTGCAGCTCCTCGCTAGGTAGCAACCTCCCGCGGTGCTGCGACTCATTCATTTCGACGTCCTCGAAAAACCGCCCGAATATCGTCCGGCTTTCGAACATGCACCGCGCGATGCTTCTGTCGAGTCGTACAGGCGTCAGATCGCTCTCAGCTACATCTAGATGACACAAATATTAGCAAAGAGAAGGAAGACAAAAGTGAGCTGCTGACATCCTTTGGCTCCATTGATGGTGATAATCCAGTAGAAGGGCTGTTCCCAGTTATTGCCGAAGCGTTGTACCTCCATTGCAGAAGTAAGATCTTCTTTGGCGAGATACATAGGCTAGTGAGTGGAATGGTCATTTGAGGGAACAACAAGATTACAAGGACGTCACTTACGTGCCACCCAATGATACACCCCACATACTTATACCGCACGTGCTGCACGACCAAACCAACGAAGAACGTCACGTTTGAATACTGCGAGCGCGGCCACAACGTCTTCGCAAACTCGTCATCCGACCTCACGAGCTCCGTGCAGCGCTTTTCCAAGTACGCCTGCTTCTCAGGCACCAGCGCGGGGCATACCACGTCCGTCAGTACCACCAGTGCGTCCAATGGTTTCGAATCCAGCGTATACGGCCAGATTTCATTGCCACGCGAGTGCAGCAGGAAGATACAGGACGCCCCGTAGCTGCACCACGCCAAGCGCTCGCTAAAAGGACTTGTCGAATCCAGCTGGTTCCGGTGCACCGACATGATATTCATCGCAGCGCGGCGCAAAGTTGCACCCACTCGACATGGACGGACGAGGTCCGGGGACGCGTCGGCAGGGAGTCCGACTTCGAGCAGCATGCTTGGCGGGTCCCAGCTATGAAAAACGTACGGAGAAGTATTGTTACAGAGGTCAAAGAGCAGCTCGCCCATTCGTGAGTCGGGAGGGGTGATGTGACATAGGACCTTGCCAGGGCAGTCTGTCGGCGCGGCTCGAATGCCGAGTCTTTGACAGATTGACACGAAGATGTACATCAAAGACATTGGAATAGTTCTCCGTGGACCCTCACCCATCAGAGAATGAGGAAATTGGTTGATCAAATTGTAGAAGTCATGTCCTGCAAGTTAACGATCAGTTTCCCAGGATGAAATGAAGGGCTCTAACCTGCCTTCAGCGTTGCCACAACCTAGATCCCAAAGGATACCACGTATTCGGACACACAGGCCGCTCAGGTCATATGCGGGGCTCTGTGAGTTTAATTCAAATCCTTCGTCAGACAGCACTCTCCGACAACGATTCGCCAGCTGACAGAGCCACACAGGTATCTGTATGTGCTCTTTTTAAGACAAATCGCATGCACCATAATCGCGCAAACACTCACCCTTCTTGGGGACTTATCGAAGAACGCAGAAAGGCCCGCCAAAGCGTCCTCGAACGGAATCGCATCTTCATCTTCACTATAACAAAAGAGCCGTGTCCACAGCTGCAGGGTGTGATGCCGAGCGATGACACCCATTACCGCCCTCGCCCAGTATCGTCTTGGCAACGCATGTGGCACCTCCCAGTTCATGTCGGCCTCGATGTCCGCATCGCTTGCTGGACGGAAATATGCCGGCAGTGGCAACTCTGCCTCAACCTCCAGCGCATCCCATGCATCAAACGAGTACTTTCTCACAAACTCTCTTGCCTTCACGTGCCGGCCTTGCAGCTGCAACCTGATCTCGTCCACCAGCGCGAGTGCCCGGCGGTCGATCTCTCTCCTCATGACGTAGAGCTTTTGCCAGTTGTCACCCACCGCAACGCGCCGTTTGGCCTCGTGCTCTTCGACGCATTCGGTGTAACGTGTGCGATAGTGCGGTTCCCAAAGTCCCGGATGGAGCGCGGCATCTCGCAGGGCAGAATTGGCAGAAAGGCATGCAACGAGCGTCTTCACGCTCTCATCGGCGAGATCCTTTGCCGCTGGGAGAAAACTGAGAATGTGGGCGTAGACCTCGGTGGGGAGCCAGGGCCGGCTCATACCGCTGGCCCTACCCTCGGCAGAGCTCATCCTAGACTGAAACTGTGGGCGAGGCTCTGGCAGGTCGTCGCCGCAGAGATCTGGCACAGCAAACGAAACCGAACGGGGGAACATGGGAGGACTAGAGGCAAGTAGCCGGGCTATGATAAGGGCGGCAGCTGGCCCGTTTGCACGTACGCTGTCGTGCGCCGCGCGCTAGGCGGTCATGCCTGGGGCTCGGGGAGTATGGAAGCGGGGGAGTCGACTGTCCCCATGCGAGTGCGGAAATACGCGCCAGACGCAAAGCGGGAAGTGGGTTGGCTTGTGCAGCAGGCGGTGGGGAATCAGAGCATGATGAACGCCGTCAGTTGGGCTTGGACTCTTCTTCATGAGGCCGCCGAGCTTCCCGGGCTGCCTAGGCGGCTGCATTGTGTTCTTGTCTTCGACATCTTGCTGGTATCCGCGTTTGCAAAGTTCGATCGTGCGCAAGCGACGTCGTGGTCGAGCACGATCAGAGGCTCGTGCGCCAAACATGGCACGCGGCGAGAGTGGGAATTCGCCATGTCAAGCTCAGTGGAAATGGAGATGAATGCCCTATAAATACATAGGAAAGCGAAGCATACATAGCAATGCTAGGTATCGTTGCAGCTCCTAGACAACAGAATTCTAATAGCTACCAATGGTCCATGTCATGTGCCGGAGCAAGCCATAATCTGAGTAACACCAGTCGAAGCAACTTTGTCGAGTGCCAGTCCATAGAAGGGTAATTCGATTCCCTCCGTGCGACATACGCACACATCGAGGGGGTAATTGTGAATGAGACAATGTCCATTGAGATTCATCACCATCGCGTTCAGGGTATTCGTCAGACAGTCCAAACACCGCTTCCCGAGGCCACGAAGATGCACTATCAATGTGCATCTGCATCCTTTAATCCCCACTTGACAATCCGCGTCGCACCATCTTGCCAATCGGCCACACGCCGACGTGACAATGTCGAGTATGTCGATCTGTCGTTGGCCACAAAGCCCATGGCGCTAGACTGGATCACAGCATCTAGAATGACGGGGTACCTACGGTCACAAATGAATCAGCATCCAATGCATCAAGATGCAGGCAAAATGCACGAGTGCAAACACTTACCACTTCCCATACTGACTAGCAGTCTCCCACGCATCATGATCAATCCTCACCCACCCCATCGCCGCCACCTCTTCCCACCACGCCGGGTCAGACTCATCGCTCGTCATGATGACCCTCGTGTCCGGAATCTCTATGCCCTTTCGCACCCGCAACTCATCCTGCACCTCCCGTACGCGCCGCGTGATCACCTCGATCGACGCGAAACAATCCGGATCACCTTCATAGCAGTAGTTCTTGAAGTCGCCGTGCCGCTGGTGGATGGCAATGTACTGCGGCGGAAGATCGGTCAATACAGGCGGCCGCGCTGCGGCAACGTCGATGGAACTTACAGGTGGCACTTCCGCATCCTCAGGCAGGCCAAATGCATAGAGAACGTATGCGTCCGCGAGATTCTGCATGTCTTGGGTCCAGTGCATATGCGTGCCTACGAACCTCCATGCCGGAGAGTAGTCGTATTCGTACTCGTATGTCTACGGTAGCACGTCATATTCCATCATTACAGTCCCCATCATCCGAAGAATGACATCCATACCTGCGTCGCGCATAGATAATACAGATAGTCGAAGCAGAGCAGCTGCTCATCCGGGGGCAGGCTCACTTGGTGCTGGGGCGAGGGAAGCGGCACGCCCAAGTTCCTCTCACGCTCTTCGGGAAAAGATAGCCGCGCAAGCGTCCAGAACGTAGTATGCTGATCATGCTCATAGTTCGATATGAGCTTCACCCAATCCGGAGTTTTGGTATACGAGACGTCTGCCCAGCACTGTCAGGCCGATTACACATCGGAGGAACGAACTATGAGCTCACCAAGCGCAAGCCAGCCCGGTACCGCGCTGCCCCTGGGGAAGTGCTCACGGTACTGAACGGACTCCCACACGTTCCAGCAGCCGATATCCTCCACCTCGGGCTCGGACAGGTCCTTCACGTCGCGCCATTCGACGATGTCGATCCCTGACTCGCGGATGAACCGCGGAACGTCAAACACGTCACCCCACGCGATCGTCCCTGCGTCACCGCCAATGTGCGACGGTGTGAACATGGGCAAGAGCGGCACTCGGCCAGTGATTACGCCGAGGTAGATCAGGTTAGCGTACGTTATGACGTCGTTCGCTACGATCGTCAATAGTTTTGGTTATGAGGAAGGATAGAGAGGCAACGGAGTCAGGTTAGTGATAGTCACAGACGAGAAAGCGTAGATACGCACTCCATCCGGCTGATACCCAGGATGTGATGTACTTGGTGTCGTTGCGTAAGTTGTCGCGGAAGCGAGACGTCGGAGGGCCCAACACGTATGGTGAATATGCGTTCTCCGATTCTGGCTCAGGAACGTCCACCTCGACGTCGAGAGGACTTGACGTAACGTAGTCATTCTCGCCCAAATTAGTGTAGGTATCTGGCTCGGCAACGGCCTGTAAGGGATGTAACTGCTGCCTGAGGATCGCTGTGATCCCGAAAACAATGAGCGACAAGGCAGAGAGCGACGCGAAAGCGACAAGGACGCGGCGGCGGGTGCCGACGAGCAGGGAGCGCGGTCTTGCTATATAGAAGGTAGGCGTTTGGGGCGAGTCGGGGTATTCCTTGAGGAGGGGCACACTGGACTCTGAGCGGTGGTGGCCCCAGTCGTCGCGCCGACTCTCAACGTCGAACTTCGCCGCCATGAGGGGGGGTAGGAAGGAGGGGGGTGGGAGAGGCGGAGGTAATGATATGGGGCCTCCTCTCCCACCCGCCGGCCGAGTCGCAGGTCCAGCGCTCCCTCGAGTCGAAATGCGATTCCCCCGATCCAATCTCCCGCTCCCTACGCGTGACGCCCAATTGCCAATTGCTACTCCGGTCACACTCGATCACCCACTGTCACATCGACGCTCCTGCTGCCCCTCCATGTCCTCGCCGGCACAGGAGCACAGGAGCACTCTTCCAGAGAGCTTCATGGCTAATGGCATCTTCATCAGCGCCGGGAGGACAGGTAGGATTAGTTTTGGCGCGACCCGTAGGCATATCGATTGCTGAAACCGGCCCGCTCAGTTTCCCCGTCAGGCGGAATGAATTTCGTATGAAAATTCAGAGCGCTCATTGCAGCACTCCAGTCCCCCAGGAATGTGGACGCCGCGTTCTTTTCGCTTGGCTCGCAAATGACATCGTGTCGCTTCTTCGGCGTCCCTCGCCGCCCGCCCCTCATCCTCATGTCAAGCCAGTAACCTTCTCCTATCTCCCGTCCATATTTGAACTTTTTTGGCGTCTTGCAGCTCGCTCCAACATCGCCTGCAGCACATCTTGCTCTCCCGCTTTCCCGACCATCTCTCGCGAGTGTTTGTAGACGACCGTCATGGACAGCAAGAACGCAGACCGTTTCCAGCCATGGAAAGTTGCCGCCGTTGTGTCCTTCTACATGTGCGCCGCCCTGGTGGTAAGTTCACCCGCCGATCATAATGCTCCCTTTCTCAATGTGTGTCGTATATTGTGGCGGCGGCCCTACACCAGATGGTCTTTGTGTAAGCCTTCCGATATCTGGACGCACCATGACCTCATTTATCTCCGCGCTGCAGGAACAAGGCCGTGCTCAACTCTTCACCTGACCTTCCTCTCGTCTTCCTTCTCATCCAGCTGATCCTTGCAGTGGTGCTCTTGCATGCCTCTGCACTGATCACGCCGAAGGTTGAGATCCCGAAGCTGAAGCTCGAAACCGCGAAGAAACTTATGCCAGTCACCCTGGTTAATGTCATCGGCCTTGTCTTCAACATTCTCTGCCTTCGCGGCGTCGAAGCATCGTTTTTCCAGGTATGTTCGTGCTGCTCGTCTGTCGCACCGACACTGACATGCTGACAGATTGCGCGTGGTCTTGTCCTCCCACTCACGATCATGGTGTCCTCTGTCCATACGCATACCCGTCCGAGTGCACGCGTCGTCCTTGCCGCGTTCGCGGTCACCATGGGATTCTTCCTTGGAGTCGCGCCTTCCTCGTTCTTTTCGCTCTCTCTGCAATCTCTGCAGTCTCTTCCCTCCGTGCCCGTGCGCACAAGCGGACTCTCCATTCTCTATGGCGTGCTGTCCTCTCTTTTCATCGCCGTACACTCCGTACTCATCAAGCTCTCCTTGCCGCACGCGGGCAACTCGACCATTCAGCTTGCGTACTGGCAGAATCTGGGCTCTGCATTGTTCCTGTTCCCCGTCATTATCCTTCAGGGCGAATTCGAGAAGCTGGCGCAACTGGTACACACGCCCTCGTGGAACTGCGAGGTGTTCGTCTGGGGAAGCATCGTCACCGGCGTGTTTGGGTTCTTGCTCTGCGTCGCGGGCTTGCTGAGCATTAAGGTGACGAGCCCGATCACGCATATGTTCTCTAGCGTACGTGTTGTCCTCCCTCTTTCCGCGGGTCCCATATGCCCGTATCACCTTCGAGACGAGGTACTGACATTTGCTCTCTCTCACATCACCGGATGCTTTGCCGCATTGTGATGCCAATCCCGGCCCATTGGCGAATGTCCTCGATAACAGGCTGCACGCTCTGTCATTCAGACTCTGCTTGGCGTCTGGCTCTTTGGTGATCTCCTCACAACGTACGTACCCCTTCTAGCCTGTTGCGGACCCGAACATCTGCCTTCCGTTTTCTCATTCCCAGTCTTCTTCTTTATTCCCGTGATGCGGAGCATACGCGGCAGATGTATCTGACAGTCCCCATTGGGTTGCGAACCGCGTCTAAATGCTGCTTACGCTCGACCTTATTCATCGCTTTGGCCTCCTCATTCCCGCGCTTCACTGATGTTGTTGACGCTTGACGCTCGAAATTAAATGCTGATTGCATTGTGTCATCCTACAGGAACCGGGCCGCATCGATCCTCGTCATCATGTTGGGTACGGTTTACTACACCTGGGCAAAGGCTATGGAAAACGCGCCCCGGCCGATTGCTCCCCGGGACTCCGACCTCGAGGCTTCTCGTGGCCTTGCGAAAGAACAGGAAGGCATGCAGGAAATCATGTTCGACCTGCAGGGCGACGAGAAAGAGAAAAAGGCGCGCGATTGAAGAGCGGCTTGATGGAGGGTGTCACGGCATGGTTAGCATGGTGTTGGCGGCTCGCCGGCTGCAATGAGGCTTGCTAGTTGGGCGGTTGGCTGTCCGATGGCAGGGCCGCTCACGATATGACGGGCGACTTGACTGATCTTGATGACTGACGGAACTCGCTATGCTTGTACGGATGTACTCTGGACGATAACGGTCCTTTTCACCTCGGTTCCTGTCCTGCTTCCGATGGCGACGCTGATACCTGTTGATTAGAGCGCGCTTTGACGGACTGTGGACGCTTTAGTGTACGCTCATGATGAACTTGTGCGTATTAGATGGACCTTGCTGCTGTGGCCAGAATACCATGATCAACTCAGCTGCTTTCATACGTTTATCTGGATTTTGCTATCTGTCCAAAGAACAACAACGTGCGCGCTGCTGTCACTCAATTGCGGAGCATCTTACTGCTGCGGTCGATGGCGTTCGGGCTTCTCGTAGTGGAGAAGTCGTAGCCATGCCGTAACGACGGGCGACTTCCATCTTCCATAAGAGGGTAGCCAGGCTGTATGCGTTTGGCCGATGGCACCCCGGCGGCAGAGCGAGCGACCCAGAGTAGCGGATGGCGTCCATTTTGACGCTACTCCCCTGTTGAACGTTATGCATGTGTGCGGCGAGTAGCGGCCGTCGATGCGGCGTTGTTGGCCTATCTAGAGTCGATGCTGTGCCTATCGTGCGCCCGCAAACGGCTCTCGTTTGTTTTCTTCCTCAAATCCATGCACATCTGGAACCATGTACCCGTTGATGACGTCGTCCACCTGCGAACTCGGGCTCGTTTTTAAAATTTAGGAGGAAAGATGCGCTGTGGGGCATCTGAGACAGCCGACAATGATGGACTACAAAGCGAGTTGTGACCGCTGCTATCGCTCGAGAGTCTGGACGCGAACAGAACGCTCAGGCAGTGAATTTTTGAACTGCTTATTGGCTTCCACGCAGTGCGATCGATCCGCCTTACTGCGCGCGATCCTATGGTTACAGATAGATTTTTACCCTCGAGACCGATCAAACAAGGTAATTGGTGTCGTGGACATGAAGTGATATCAGCGCAGCGCTGTGGGCGCCACACCACCATCACAATTTGCCGGTCGCGGCTTCGCAGTGCTCATCGTCCAAAGCTTGGTGAAGATGATCTTGCTCTCTTTCGGCAACAGTCGGCGCACCGTCGAGACCGCACTCCAGCGCTCCAGCGCATCCAATGCGGGGGAAGTTGTTCCTATTTCTGACCGCGACCGTGTTGAACCTTGAAAGGCGTCGACATTTAGCGCAATTGCACGTGTTGCTCTCCTAAATCGCGAAGAGCACCAAGAAAAGTGGCGACTTCATTCACTACTGGTAGAAGTCAAATTTGTGCCAGCTCTGCCGAGGAGAGTTGCACTGAAAATGGGAAAGCCGAGGCCAGGCACGTTAAGGATCGAAGGGGCTCATTTGGATGACGGTCGAGGCCTGACCCTAACCCGAGGCTAGACTTGTGACGAAAGACTGCACTTTGAGCGAACCTGCGTCCTCCGGGCTGCCCATGCCGTCCCAAGCAAAAAAAAACCTCCCTGGGGTACGCCTCCTGTAGACCCGAAGTCAAATCAACGTAGGGGGCCTTCCATATGAGCCTTCGTCCGGTTCGGCCCCGCTTACGGGCCCGCTCAGGTGCGTCCCAAAGTCTCGTCTGACCACGGTCTCCAATATTCTAGTGGCCCCTCAGGCGCTCATCCCCGTTCATTAATCTTCTCCAAATCTCCCCGCGGGCGTTTCCTTCTCCCGAATACCCCTCCTGTTGAGCCGGCACTACTCGCGCTGCTCTTGCTCTGCCCATCGTACCATGTCTCCACGTCCTGGTCTCCCGACCCCTCCGCCTATCGGCGATGAAGAGCGCAAGGAATATATCGACAGCATCGTACCGCTGGTTGCTGGCGAACCTGTCTGCTGTCCGGAGACCATACGGTACGAGCGGAAGATGGGAGACACCGAGCTCTCCTACTATCTTCCCTCGCGGCAAGCCGGCGTGAATGACATGTTGAGTTATCCTTGCATCGCATCGTCCATACTTGCATGCTGAACAGACCGCCAATTGCTCTGCAGGTATCTTCACATTGGTTTCAACGCCCCAGAACACCTTGTGCGACGTGCACGTGTGTGCACAGTGTGGGCCATTCTCAGGCTCCGTCATCCTCTTCTCGCGGCTAGAGCGGAGATGCACGACTATGATGATGTCCGCTTCGTGTGAGTGTTCGATGACTTTCGGCGCTCAGATGAGCCACTATCTAACTTCCCACAGGTACGACGCACCGTCATCTCCGGAGAATGCTTTCTCAGGTGCAGATGAGAATCTCGACTTCCGCGTACAGGGCAAAGACGGTCCGTATCAGTCATTTGATTTAGCTACGAGACAGTCAGCTCATCCAACTCGTAGAATTAATTGACACATACCTTAATGGGCCACGCACTCTCTCCAATACCCGTCTTTCATATCTCGTCGTATCCCAACCGGCGAATGCGTCGATGCCAACACCTCCCCCTACACCCTCCCCCTCCCGAAAAAACTCCCAGTTCGATACTGCCGACGATATCACCCCTTCCTCTCTCGAACGTCAGTATGAGCTGATGCTCTGCGCGATGCATTTCCTCGGCGATGGTATGGCACTTCACCAAACAGCCAACCATTTCTTCCAGCTACTCGGCGGCTCCAAGACAGATGACGAGCTCACTGCGCAGCTCGCGGAGGAATGGCAGGATCGCTGGAAGCTCACGTTCTCTTCGACGTCTGTCTCCCCTGCAACCAACGTGATCCCGAGGTCGCTGGAGGACAATTTGCCCTCATCTTCGGATTCGCGTTTCAAGCGCGCCGCAGAACAAGTGGACTTCCACCTGTCTCAGGCATCTTTGGTCGGAGGCCAGGCGTTCCCCAGGTGCAAGCATCCAGAGCGGCATACTATCGTCCCCACCGTGTCGTACCCTCCAGAGTTGACCAAAGCGATGCTACGCAAGTGCAAGGAGCACGGTGTGAGCATCAGCGCGGCACTTTTTGCTGTGTGCAACGTCGCATGGGCGCGTCTTGGCCGCACAAGTAGCGAGCTGCCCATGATGATGTATTCCGCGCTCAACCTCCGGCCGTACTTCACGAAATCCAAGAGCCTAGAAGAAGAGAAGGAGAAGCTGCTGTGGGACTCGTACTGGTTCCTCGCGATCGCGTATTTCAATGTCGTGCTGCCGAGCCTTCTTCCGACGGGAGCCGAGGCGCAGGAGCGCATGTTCTGGCATCGCGCACGGGAGGCGAAGACGCAGAGCGCGAAGGCGGTGAAAAACAAGATGATCGTTTCGCGCACACGAGAGATGGCCAAGGAACGCGGGGTGCGTGCAAGAGCGTGGGGAAGGGAGGATGACGAGAAGGAGAATGGGACATGGGTGCCCCCTCCGAAGACATCTGATGATGCGCCATCTGTGAAGAAGATCCTTCCTGCGCGTGCGCCTGCATCGTCTGCGGCCCTAATGGGCCTGTCGCTCCTTGGAAACCTGGACGGGATGTATGCTCATGCAACCTTCCCGGGGATCAAGCTGCATACCCTGACGACGGGTTCGCGACAACGGCACGGTGCGATGCTGCTCTTCGGATACACCTTCGCGGGGAAGCTGTGGGTGAGCTTGGGGTACGATGAGAATGGGTTCGAGGAAGGCGTGGTGGACGGCTTCTGGAAGGAGCTGGTAAGGTGTGTTGAGGAGTTCTTGGGATAATTGTTGAACTATCTGGACTTTCTGCTGTCGACCTTCATGATGGACCCCGGTTGAACAAGATGGACCCTGGCTAAACTGAGATTGAAGGGACCCTGTTGTAGCGTTTGGACTTTATGCTACGTTCATATCTGCGGGATGCGTAGCGATTCCCGCGTTCGTTTACTGCCTATCCCTGGGCCTACGCTATAGCTGTCTCAGTGTTAGTCCGTACATCCAAGGCGATATATGTGCATACTTCTCGCACCTGTAATATTTATCACGCTGTGTGCTGGTCGAGGAATATAAAGCGTCATTTGCGTTTCATTGCGCAGGAAAATGCGCAGAAGCAGTTCCAAAGTACTGGCCTGCATTGGGATAAGCTGTCAATCGAAGGAGGGAGTATATGCGCACTCCAATTGAGGTCGTCATCGTCGATAGCATTGGCTGCGTTGGCAACCAGTAACCTCAGACGCTCGTCGTGTCGTGCCGTGATGCGTGCCGTGATGCGAGATGTCACGCGCTACGCCTTGCTAAGCGCTGAAATGCAGTCTTGCAAGCAATGCGCGAGCTTTTGACGATGGCCACATCGGTGTATGCTACCGGCTCCTCCATCCAGCGGACAGGCTCCGCGGCACCGTACAGATCGACTTACACACCTCAAACAGCTGCCACCCCCTCAAGACCTACCATCACCGATGATTATGAGCGTAAGTGTTAATCGTAATGCATCGATCATAGGTTGAATCTAACTCTTTTGATCCAGGATGGTACACCGAATCCACCCCAAACAATCGCATGCTCCTCTCCCTGCGTTCTGGTATAGATACTGAGATTTCGTGGGCTCTCGACCGTCTTTGTCGACTATGCAACAACGAGCAGTTCCTCCTGCGAGCCATCCCAGGTCTCGCCGACGCGCTCTTCGAATGGCCTGTGTGGTACGTCGAAGTAGGTGCGAAGCAGTGCGCCGCCATGGCGCGTCTGTTCGCACTGCCAACCGAGTACGAGCGCAGACGTAGGCATGCGCTCGAGTCGATCTTCATTCTCAGGAACGCGGCGATGAACGAGCCAAACGCGCAGATGCTCACGAACCACACGAGCACGCGGGCAGTCATCCTGTTCGCACTGCACAACATCCGCACGGACTGCGACACGAACGTAGAATTTATGCTGTACATTATCGAGCTCATGCAGGCGATCTCGCCCGGGCTGATGCTCCCTCCGCCCGACTCGCCTCCCCTGGCGATCCCGGTGCAGCCATTGCAGAACGTCATACAGGAGTCGTCGAACCGCTCGCTCATCCTGGCTTCCATGACCACATTGTACATTCTGATGTCCCACCCCGCGAATGCGTGCTATCTACAAGAGGACGCGCCTGCGCTGGAAGCTGCTGTGAAGTACCTCCCGCTGATGGTGGACAAGGACCTGCTGGATGCCTCTCTGAACTACCTCTACGCGCACTTTTCATATCCGCCGATGTCTAAGGCCTTCCTGCTTCACCCGAAGATGCCAGGCACCCTCAGGCTATTAGTATCTCTCCTGATCTCGGAACAGGTGGAGGAGATACATTCCATCGATATTGGTGGGCCGGTTCACACCGTCCCTGCTGAGACTACGGCTGAGCGGAACCATGAATTGACGAAGGAGGAGCTGGACAGACTGTTGCCGCTACCCGAACCGACGCGATGCTTTGAATGGTAATGCCCTCTCTTTATTGCTGGAAGTGCATGACATGCTGAGCATCTTCTCCATAGGATGAAGGCGATGTTCGTAGCGAAGGCTGACGGGGAGCTGACACAGGTGGACTTTTGGAACCTGTACAAGGATGTCTTTGCTCCTCATCAGGAGCGCTATCAGCTGCTGGTAGCCTCGGATGTCATCAAGAACGTCAATGTTGTTTTCCCACAGGCTCAGGCGATGGTTCTCCCAGGGCCTCCGCAGCGCTTTGTCGTACGGGGCGTCGACCGGCGGAAAGATACATCAGCGAATGAGCGTTTCAAGTGCCGCTGGAATCGTTCGCAGTGTGAATTTCCACCGTTCAACAATGCAAGTGAGCTCTACGAGCACGTCCTCAATGAGCATATCAATGCTGCCGATAGTGATCGCGTGGAATGCATCTGGGCGACGTGTCAGCACTCGGCCTCAAGAGTGCACATTCGTGGACACGTCCTCACTCACCTACCAAGCACTCAGCCAACCCCCCGAGATCCTTCCCAATCAGAATTGATCACCCTTCCATCCCCTGACTATCCACACCCCGTGCCCGACCCCACCGTCCGGCCAGTCCCTCCTCTCCGCTCAGCCAAAATCACGTACAAGCGCCCCGTTGTCGACCCGCCAAACACCTCGCTCACGGCGCTGCTCTGCATCCGGGTGTTGTTTCGCGCGTCGTTTGCCTCTTCAGATGCTGCACCAAGGGCGGACGAGGATCATTTTGGCTTTCCGGGGATTGTGGAGGAGTCGGAGGACCATGAGGGAGCGGTGGCAAGGAGTGCGGGAAATGATAGGGAGAGGGAAGGCGAGCGAAGGGGACGCAAGGCGTTCATTGGAGTGAGGCACTTGATGGAGGGGGTGAGGATACGGGACGAAGCATTGATGGGTTGGATCACCGAGATGGTGGACGCGGGGATTGATGGGACGACATAGTCATAGTGGGGAATGGTTTCGGACATCATCATACCGAATTGCGGGCGAGCAACGCGCGTTGTCTGTGGAGATCGGTCAAAAGCATACTGTTATGAGCCCTGCGCTTTAAGTACACGACTATGAGCGAGTATGATACCCATGTATGTAGTCTAGACTTAACGTGTGTACCGTTTACGATCTCGCGTCGATCGTGTTACTATGATGGCGTCCCGAGTTTACCCACGCAACATTGAGCACGTACCCTGTGCTTTTGCTTCATGTCACTCCTATCGCTCCAGCGGGACGCGTCTTTAACCTCGAAGTTCATCTCAACATACACAAAGCTATTCAGCGTGAGCTCTTCTCACTCAAGGCTCGCGTTCCGCTCGTGGCGTAATGATATACTCACACTTGAACCGCACGAACACAGGGCCTCACGCCAGAGCAAATCGCTCCGAACCAGGATGATGCGAAGTTTTGGTCCAGCCTCCTCGAGCTAGGCGTGGATGCGGACTTTCTCATCCTTAAGCTGAACGAGGTCAACAAGGAGGACTGTCTAGGAGCTCTGAAGGTTCGTGTCACTCTCCCTCCCTCCACTCGACCTCACCCGCCGCTCCAGTAGCCGATCCTGAATCGTCTTGTCCTCGCCTGCATAAGACATGCGCGGACAGGTGCAGACAATGACGCGAAAAAGACGCACGCGGTGGAGACGCTTTCGATATTGAGCCGATGCATATTGAGGAAGAACCTCGCGGGGTGGGAGGTCATGGAGATATTTGCGGGTGGGGTGAACGAGAGTGACAAAGTGTTCGACGTAGGTGCTATGTGATGTTTGCATCAGCAGAGGACCAATTAAGGACCTGTAGGAGCTGACGTCTATGATTGACGAGATTATGGGAGATGGCTTTGCTCCGGGTACGAAGGCTACCTAAACTTTACTTTGGCACGCACTCATCTATATTCGTGCCAGTCAGTCTCAAACATCAGGTTTTACAGCTGGCTGTCATATTCGTGTCTGGAATCAGCCAGCTCAGCCCAGGAGCTTACTTCCTTCGACGCGACCTCTTCCCCTGCATCGTAACTGTGCGCCTCCCTTTTCCTACAGGTCATGATGACCTCTCATATCTTCCACGCAGATCATAACCTCCCAAGAAACCGAGCAGTACACCTTCGAGGCAGCGCTGCTCCTCTCTCTCCTCGCCAACTTCCACAAGTCGGACGCGGCGAAACTCAACCCGTACCTGCGATGCATCAGAGAGACCGACAACCACGAGCTGATGCACAAGATCTGCTGGGCGTCCAACTTTGCGGCTGATGCTGTGGTGAAGTGCGTCTGCCTTATCCTATCTTAACATGGTCGCTGATGAAATGCAACGGGACAGGACATACCAGTCAATTTCAGACGATTCGCCTCCTACGTTACAGTCGACGTTTGGCTCGTGGCTATATGCGTTACGACCAGACAGGGCACTGGCAGCTACACCAGTCGATCCTCCCAAGGAGCTGTTCAAGGACCAGTAAGCAACCGCACCGCCTCACATCACGTCCACATTCACTGAACGGGTACATTATGGAAGACCGATCGAAGCATGCGTCATCCTCCTCCCCATCTTCGAGTTCTTGAGCGTCAACAGCACCTTCCACACTGTCTTCACCGAGCCACTCCGGAACGAATCTCTGGAAGAGCATTCCAGCGCTGGCACGAAGGTCGCTCCCCTGCCGTACACGCTGCTCACTCTGTTCTCGTATTTGCTGACACATGCATCGTCGACACACTCTTCTCGCGCCATTGCCTATGCAAATCTCGCGTTGAGCATCTTACTCGTTATGGCGGAGAGCCGGGTGGTATTGCAGACACTTTGCGAGGCGAAGGAGGCCGATGTCAGGTTGTGTCAGCAGGTATATTCCTCAACAGATCGAGGATGATATTGATCTGATGCAGTTCTTACAGAGATTACCGCTATTACCGGCCACGCCCCCTCGAGCGCCCATTTGTGCCTTGCTGGATTGTTGTGTGCTTTGGCTTCGACATAACCTGCATAAACGGCTGGAAGTGTATGCCTACGTGTAGGTGTGCCCTTGGTAGCTGTCACGTCCGTCCATATCTGACATATAGCACATAGCAAGTGCGTCAGAATATGCCATCGTGTACTATGGTATCTGCAGAACCAGCGCACCCGACTTGGTATGTCAATAAGCCCATCCGACTGCAAGCTGACTGAGGGAGTTGTCTGCCGCAGAGTATCACTGGCAGGAGCTGTGGAAGGCCCTCGTCGGGCTGCTGGACTTCTTGGCGAACAAGCTGGACAGCCTGATAACAACCGGAGGCATCGAGCAGCTTGTGCACGAGGTACCGAATCATTTGCCGATGCATTTGACAGCATGTGTTGAGTTGTGACGACAGACATTGCTGCTGATCGACCTCGCTCTTTGCCGTTCGAGTGGATATTTGCCAACACCTGCAGCGATCCACGAGCTAGTGGTGAGTCCGCGTCCGTATATGAGTGTCTCTGCACCGTGTGAACGCTGCGCAGTACGAAGTCGTTCACTCCGCTCCCACCTTCCGCAAACAACAGACGCTCTTGGACAAGCTCGCCCTCCCCAAGTCCATAACACGAGCCAGGCTCGCCGCTGAGAGCCCCGCGACTGAAGCCCTCACCAACATCCTATCTGTGACGGACCATTACGAAGGCAAAGTCACTATGGCTGGCGCGGCGTCAGCGAGGAGTGCGTTGAGGGTCGTCGCGAAGGAGATTGAGAAAGATGGGTTAATTTATCGGACGGACTTGCACAAAGAGGAGCCTATGTGAGTGTGTGTTCTGTGTGAAGCGGTCGGTCGCTAATGAGCGGGCGATGAGCAGCAAACAGTCTGAGGATGTTGTTGGGTTCATTCGGTATGCTTACATGGATGGGCTGGCGCTGATGCCATAAGGTGTGGTCTCGTGATCACCAATTACCGACGATGTTTGTGCCATTCTCTGGGCTTGCTATTCCCGCGATTCTGCCGCCTTATTTTCGTCCATGGGGTGTTCTCTCGGTCTTAACCACGCGAAGGCTATGAATCTGTACAGGGGAAAGTGTTAATTAGAACTGTTACCGTTTCTGTCAAAAAGCTTCAGCGAGCAAGCGGAGGCATGCAAGCAGCGTGTGTGCGCCGAATTCTAAACATAATCAGACATCCAGCGATGGAACGCCCGATGCCACGAACATAACCTCGGACATAAAAGGATCGTCCCGCACCATAATTGGACGGAAACGCGGGGAACGGCTGGAACCGAGTCAGGGCAACGTGAAAAAATTATTTTCGTCTGAGGCGCCCGCCTACCTCCGTTAGCTTCCGCTGTGAGTTGGTCCCTTGTTTGTCATATATCCGCTTAGTGCACATGCGCAGCTACCTCGCGCATGCCTCGAAGATAACGCGCTGCATTTTTTGTCTTCTTTACTGTGCACAGCACCGAATATGGGCGGTTGTTAGGCTTTAGACTTTTGAGCGAACTCGGGGCACGGACGGGCGCCTACTGTAGATCGGGGAGGACGCGGTCGCGTCACTAAGAAAGTGGCTGAACCGAGGCGGGGATACGATAAGAGTTGACTGTAACCTCTTACTCGGTGAATGGCTCGGTGAATACACGATTTTCATATCTTCCCACTCGCGTGAGCTCCTCCTTGTTCCCTTCCCCATCGCGCCCGCTATTTCTCCGTACGTACGCGGTCGCCGTCCACAATGGCGGCCCTGCGATATGCTGCGCGCCTCGCAAAGGTGCAGGCAGCCTCTGCGCCTCGACATGGTTGCACCTTCAACTGGACGTTTGCGCGGCGGTGTCTTGCAACGGCGAACACACCCACGTCTCTGCTCTCGTCGTTGGACACGTTCGCCGATCGTCACATTGGTCCTGGTGAGAGTGAGGTCTCGCACATGCTCTCGCAACTGGGGTATGATTCTATGGACGCGTTCGTTGCGGAGACTGTCCCATCCAAGATCAGAGTCGCGTCAGACTCGGTCAGCGATGCGTCCATTCCGTCTCTTAGCGAGTCCGAGCTGTATCGGAGGGCGCGTGAGCTCGCCACAGCGAACAAGCCCTTCAAGAGCTACATTGGTATGGGCTATCACAACGCGGTCGTTCCCCCGGTAATTCTGCGTAATGTATGCGCTACGTCGTTGGTTGTTGCACGCCAAATAAAATGTCTGAATTCTTGAACCGCGCAGGTTATGGAAAGTCCTGCTTGGTACACGCCTTATACTCCCTACCAGCCGGAGATTTCTCAAGGTGCGATATTGATATTGACTGTATAAATGCGCGTTGATATTAACTGTCTTCGTACCAGGTCGTCTGGAGTCGCTCGTGAACTTCCAAACAATGGTCATGTCGCTAACATTCATGGATATCGCTAACGCGTCTCTCCTGGATGAGGCAACGGCAGCGGCAGAAGGCATGGCAATGGCATATGTCAACACGAACCACAAGAAGCACACATTCCTGGTTGACAATGGTGTCCTCCCTCAGACTATCTCGGTACTCCGGACTCGCGCGAAAGGTTTTGGCATCCATCTCGTCATCGGCGACGTCTCCGCGTCTCTCAAGAATGAATCGCTCGTTTCGGACCTCTGCGGCGTGCTCGTGCAGTACCCGGACGTGAACGGTAGCATCAAGGATTTCGGCAGCATCGCGGATTCTGTACACAGTTCAGGCGCGCTATTGGTGTGTGCGAGCGACCTGCTCGCGCTCACTATGCTTAAACCGCCAGGCGAGTGGGGCGCGGACATTGTCCTCGGCAATTCGGGTCGCTTCGGTGTTCCTGCTGGTTACGGCGGCCCACACGGCGCGTTCTTCGCGTGCACGGACAAGCTCAAGCGCAAGATGCCCGGGAGGCTGATTGGCAGGAGCAAGGACAAGTACGGCAACCCTGCGTACCGTCTTGCTCTTCAGAGTAAGCAAGCTGCCAGAGCTACAGATGTATGATTAAACCTTGCCGTTCAGCCCGTGAACAACACATCCGTCGTGAGAAGGCCACCAGCAACATCTGCACCAGCCAGGCTCTGCTCGCCAACATGGCTGCGATGTACGCTGTCTACCACGGCCCTGACGGTCTCAAGCGCATCGCACAGAAGGTTCACGCGCTCGCGCAGATTCTCAAGTCGCAGGTCGAGCAGTTCGGTTATAAAGCTATCAACACGGAGTTCTTCGACACGCTCACATTCGATGTCACTGGGGCGGCCAAGTCTGCAGAGACCGTCCACGCCGCCTCCCTCGTCGCAGGAGTCAACCTCCGCCGGGTGGACGAGAAGCACGTCGGCGTGACCCTCGACGAGAGCGTCTCATCCGAGGATGTCCTCGCGCTCATCAACGTCTTCGCCTCCGCTACCTCCTCATCACCCGTCTCCCCCTCTGTGCTCGCTGAGCCGTCCACCAGTGCGATCCCGCAGGCGCTCCAACGCACGTCGGCATTCCTCCCACACCCCGTGTTCAACGCGCACCATTCGGAGACGGAGATGTTGCGGTACATCTATCACCTGCAGTCGAAGGACCTCGGCCTCGAGCACGCGATGATCCCGCTCGGGAGTTGCACGATGAAGCTGAACAGTACGAGTAGCATGATCCCGCTGACGTGGCCCGAATTTGGGAACGTGCATCCGTTCGCGCCATTGGATCAGGTTAAAGGATACTTGCAGCTCATCAAGGTTAGTCACTTTGGCCATTTTAGAGGGGAGAAGATACGACGACTTGCTGTCTTGATAGGAATTGGAATCGGACCTGTGCAAGATTACGGGCTTCCATGCGTGCTCGGTGCAGCCCAACTCCGGCGCAGCGGGAGAGTACACTGGTTTGTCCGTTATTCGGGCCTACCATGAGTCGCGTGGAGAGGGTCACCGTGACATATGTTTGATCCCCGTCAGTGCGCACGGCACAAACCCTGCGGTGGGCTGTTTTCTTATTAATTTGATCGGGCGGAAGCTGAGGATTGTGTATTTGCTAGTCCGCTATGATGGCCGGCCTCAAAGTCGTTCCAATCAAAACGCTGCATGATGGTAGTCTCGATCTCGAGGATCTCAAGGCCAAGGCTGAGAAGCACAAGGACAACCTAGCTGCATTCATGGTGCGCTTAAACTGATAGGCTATTCATCTATTGTCAGGCTGCTAATGCGTGCGTCAGATTACGTATCCGTCTACTTACGGTGTATTCGAGGATGGCGTGCAAGACGTCAGTATTGTACACGGTTCCTTTACGAAGAGTTTTTCTGAAAATCGTTGGTGCAGGCTTGCAAGATCATCCACGAAAATGGCGGTCAGGTCTACCTCGATGGTTCGTATAATTTCGCCAGTCGATCGGCACGGTGATTTTACTCACAATTCGCTTATAGGTGCCAACCTCAATGCGCAAATCGGCCTCACGAACCCTGCCACTTGTGGTGGTGATGTCTGCCACCTGAATCTCCACAAGACATTCGCTATGTACGCACATTCTCTGGCTCAAAATTCACCGGCTTACATGACTGCGTAACAGCCCTCATGGTGGAGGTGGACCCGGCGTCGGGTACGTCGGTCGCCTCCAAAAGACAACCGGGTGCTAACCTTTTCACAGACCCATCTGCGTCTCAGAGCACCTCGCGCCATTCCTCCCAGGCCACCCAGTCGTCCCTACCGGCGGCAGCAAAGCCATCAATGCCGTGTCAGCCGCGCAATACGGAAGTGCCTCCATCCTGCTCATCTCGTGGGCGTACATCAAGATGCTCGGCGGCAGCGGTCTCTCGTCCGCCTCTAAGATCGCCCTGCTGAACGCAAATTACATGGCGCACCGTCTGTCCGAGCACTACAACCTGCGATTCAAGAACGGCAACGGTCGAGTGGCGCACGAGTTGCTAATCGACCTTGCCGAATTCGACAAGGCTGCTAGGATCCAGGTGACCGACTTTGCTAAGCGGCTGCAAGTGCGTAGGATTATTCTAAGAGTTTGATTTCTGGACTGATAGACAGCTCCTTGTAGGATTACGGCTTCCACCCGCCGACATGTTCTTGGCCCATCTCAACGTGCATGCTTATTGAGCCTACTGAGTCTGAGCCCTTGGCGGAGATTGACAGGTTTGGGAGATGACAGTCGTTGTGTCAACACAGCTGATCCCTCTGCTCAGGTTCTGCGATGCGATGATTCAGATCCGCCAGGAAGTGGAAGATATCATTACGGGCAAGCAACCCAAAGAGAACAACGTTCTGAAGAACGCTCCTCACCCAATATCTGTCATCGCTTTCGAAGACTCAAAATGGGACCGGTAAGCAATCTTCACAAGTAATTACTTCAGCAATAGGGCTGATGCCCTCCCCCTAGTCCATACAGCCGGTATATTGCAGCGTTCCCCGTGCCATCACTTCTGGAGAAGAAGTTCTGGCCTACGGTCTCAAGAGTAGACGACGGTAAGCATCATTCTTCCCTCGTGACGCTTAGATAGTATTCTCAACGTCCCTCCAGCCTACGGTGACCTCCATCTGATTGTGAGTGTCTGCTGTTCCGTCCCTTGAATGTGGTGCTAACTTCGTCCACAGTGCGACTGCCCTTCCGTCGAAGAGTCGGCATCGTCCGTTTGAGTCATCTGAACGTCCCACGTGTCGGGGGACATGATACCCCTCAACGGACCCGTAGACGCGTGACGTTCAACCGCACGCAACATCTGTAGGATTCATCGACTCCATGTACCGTAATAATAGCATAGACATGGCTTTTGGGTAGATTCACGACTGTTCGCTTTTCAGCAACGTCATCCACAGATCTGGCAGATAGGTCTTGATACGCATACGAATCTCTTCCTCTTGGTTCGTACGAGAAGCGAAATTGATGACTAGTTTGGCACATTTCTCGTCCGGCTTGATACCAGGTCCTACATTCGGCATCTCGAGACACATAGTCCTGAGTGCGTCATTGAGCTTGCCGAGGCGACAAAGGCACTCCAGCCAATTGTACCAGTTGTCTTGATTGAGCGGGAACCGTTCGCTGGTCAAGCTGTCCCATAACCTCATGACGAGGCCGTACGAGCCGGAATATGCGCAAGCGTCGAGGATGATGCTGACACTAGCGTTGTCTATCTGTTTCGAACGCGTTAACATGTCCCACACGCGGAACGCGTCGGTGTAGCACCGTGCACGCTGGTAAGTGTCCATCAACTGATTCCACAGGGCGACATCGGGGTTTATGGATGGATCAAGGACCAAGAAGTCATGGACTCGCTGAATAGTGTCGATCAAGAGTCTATAGTTCCTGGCTTGATCATCACTGTCCTTTTCACGTAAAATCTTCGTCGCCAAGGTAGCCAGCTGTTGGAGCATAATGGTGTAGACTTTTGCATTCATCAAATAACCTGCCTTTCGCATATCCTTGACGATGCTGAAGTACAGGTCCGTCGGAGGGATCCCCCCGATGATGACAGACAACTTGCAGAACGCAGCTAAAACAGCAACGAACCCTTCTTCGTCGAGTATCGAAAGGCCCTCGCCGGGACGGGAAATGCGACGATACATTTCGAAGGCCTCAAGGTAAGAGGGAGAACACCGCATGAGGAGTACAATGAGGGATGTGGTCGTCATCGCATCCATGGTGACATTGAGCGATTCCATCTCTTCAAGCAACGATGATGCTACTGGGAAAAATTCCTGCATGTTAGAGGAAGATGAAAGCGCGCGCAAGAGGGTATTAAAGATGGGAGCGTCTGGTGTCAAAGAATTTCGGGAAGAGCCTTTCTTGGATCCTGCGTCCTCATCTGCACCCGTATTGAGTTCTCCTTCGGCCTCTCCTCCTCGGCCAGCATATTTCTCCATCGCTTTTGTCACGAATTCCTTGTTACGATCCTTGAACTGTGCGTACAAGTCGAGAGCATGACGGATTTCGGAATCAGTAGGTGTGCTGAGCCGATTTGAACAAAGCACTCGGAGAACCGGATGCAGCATTGCAGCGGTTGGATGAACCAATGTGGAAAGGGCTTCTTTGTAAATTGCGATGGTTTGTTTGACATTGCCTTTTGCACTTGAGTTGCGGATGAGTTGCGCCCAAGCAGGAGCTTCTGCCCGAAGAAGAAATACGTTCTCCCAACGCCTGAGATCCTGGATGCTGTCGCTTCTACCCAACACGCACTGCAGTGTTTCTTGAGAGGGAAGAAACTTAGCCTTCTTGTAGTTTTCGTAAAGCCCTACAGCGGACCACTTCCCCTTCTCCCCCGCGATACTGCCCAACTGCATGTTCCTGTCCGTGTCCGTCTTCGGTCCTTCAGATGACCCTGAACCCGACGATGAAGACGTAGGCAGCGGCGAACAATCCTGAATGCCACAGATGTTCCCATAGACTTGCTCTGCCTCTGCAGCAAGCCCATGCGAACCGAACCTGCGATAGTGGTTTTGTAGAATGCTGCGCATGTTGGGATTATATTTCAAACCCGCTCTCTTCATGTCCCTAAAGAGCAAGGACAAGGTTCGAAATTGAAGGGTGATACCATGGCCGGTCAAAGTCGTTAAAATGTTCTCGTAAGTGGCATGCACCGGGGGACAACCCAATCTGCTCATCATCTCCAACGCTGAGAACAAGACTTGGAGATTCCAATGCTGAATGCACAAGTCGATGAGAGAGTCCCATTGAGAATGAGTAGGTGTGCATTGTACAGGTTCTTCTGCAAGCCAGTTGAAGGCAGCACGGAGAAAGCCATGCCCAACTAGTCTCCGATAAATTGCGTCATGAAGCTGAGACCTGTCATCTGTGTCGGACAAGTCGCGAACGAAGGAGAAGATGTCCTTCATCAGGCTGATGTCGCGAACGGTTGCTGAATCTGCGAAAATCTCGAGAGCAGTTTGGAAGTCCTCTATCCTGACGGCCCCGGCAAGCATCTTATTCAGCACTGGGTTGACCAGTAACCTCAGAGCACTGAAGTCCCTACGAATCGCATTGATGTCACCATCCGCAACAGACTTGTGGAACTCGTTAACCACACCGAGGGTCACGGCATCCATGGACGATCCTGGGCTTCGGAACAGTTGCCGAGAGACGTGAAGATGAGATGACTCTCTAGCACCACCGGATGTAATGCTATGCATGGCGTCGCGGTTTGCGGATGCGAGGAGTCTTGAGCCGTGGAAATGACTCGTACAGACGGCTCGGCCGGTCTTGACACAAGTCCTCGAGAACATTCATACGGGTCCTGTAGCGGAAGTAGAAGCATATAAGGTCTGAATTATTCTTCAAATACATCGCGCACCTGAGCCGCGCGGAGGAGAGAATGTAACTGTTCGCGAATGTGTGGAAGTACTCCGAGTCCGCCGCGTATCGCTGCGTGCTCAGGTTGGAACTTGGCGGGCAATCGTATCTTTAGCGGATGAGTCTGATCGACTAGAAACGGTCACAGCCACGTGGACAACACTGCTGTGGCTGCAGGTGTTGGCAACGTTGGACCACGTCGCTCATCCAGAACTTCACCTGACTACCACACTATACGATGTCTGAGAAGCTCAAAGAGTTCGTGGAGATACCGCAGGAGTTTGTCAAAGATGGGAGACAGGTGCAGCCACTGCTCCTCATGTTACCCGACTCAGAATTCACGCGCTGTGCAACAACAGTTCTTGACTCGCTGCACGAAGCCTTCACAGAAAGGTATGGTTGAGACATGCCTCTGCCGCTCTGGTGGCTGACATGGGTTATGTAGAGTTCCTCCAGATTTGCAAAGCTGTGGCCATTGGATTCGCAGTTATGGGGTTCATTGGATATTTTGTGAAGCTGATCCATATCCCAATGTACGCCATATATGTTTCACAATTCTGCGGTATGTTCATAGACCTTTTTTTCTAGCAATAACATCCTTGTGTAAGTATTTCCTTCACTCAGGCTACCTTGATATTGATTCATTGGATAGGGGAGGGGCATGACGGATCTCAGTTCTTGAATTTTGCTGCTAGTACTACAGGTTGTCGTCATTTTCTGGATCATACCACGGGCAATTTTCATTGTCCACATTTTTTGGCCGAGTTAAGGCAGCGATCAGTATAGGGTCGCACGCGTTCTACACTGGGGGAGGAGAGGAGGGAGGATATAGTGCGATGTGTCTAGCACTCCGTACAGGATTCGTGCGTTCCCAACTGATTTCTCAGGCAGGAAGTTCATCATATGACTACGATGTTACGCTTGTGAAGGAAACGTGCCGCCCTCGTCCGCCTCATGAAACGTATGAGACACTGATATGTTATATGGCTCGATCATGCTGGACGCCAAGGACGTGGGCGGCCGTATTGAAGGGCGCGAGCTCTAGTGATTCCTGACGGTTGATGCGGAGCACAGCACTGCATCCTTGCGTCTTCTTAGGCAGGGAAACCAGACACAAGCTACATTCTGATGAAAAAGGCGTCAGCATTGCGGCCTGTGGTTGGCATTGGACGACCCCTTACTTGTTGCGTTCCGAAGACAACGAATGCGATCAGTGGCACTATCCGAACGACCGTGAGCTGTACCCCTTTCCACGTCGAAGAAGACATACTGGCGGCCTGCGCTATGTACGGAAATGTACCGGTGACTAGTGCTGTGCGTGGTGAACTGAACGAGATGCAAGTCCTTTTGCGCATCCAGTCAAGCTGCGTACAGCAGGATGATTTGAAAAGCAGGACACTCACGCTAAAGCTATCCACGACCACAGGAGAAATATCGTAGCCTGTAAGATAACTTGCGTTGGCAAATTGACAGGCAAAAATATCGGAACCCACCCGAAGATAGGGAGAAAGAGACGGTCTTTGGACATCTGCATCTGGGCAAACATCCTTGACGAGCCGCCAGAGGTGATAGCAACGGATAGTGACAGAAGCTGCAGCTGCAAGGTGAGTTTTGCTCGGCTTCAGACGTATAGGAATGCTGATCTACCTTCAAATGCGGAGGCTATCAGCAGAATCATTGCGCAGAACAACGGAACGATCTGACGTGGACTATAAAAACATGCCATGAGCTTGTTTTGCATCCGACGTAGGAAATGTTCTTACAAAAAAACCGGTCTCGATTGAGCAATAGATACCGCTGAGTGCTATGACGTTGTCTGGATGTGTGACTGCGACCTATACCGCCGTCCGGTCAAGCGCAACTAACATAGGATAGGCACACCGAACGCACATAGCCGGATGCTGCAGAGCAGAGTAGGAGAGTCATGTATGGGACCGAGAGCACCTAAATGAGCATTTGTTTTGAAAAATGCGATCGAACGCTTGTGACTCGAGAAACGAATGCATACAATCGTCAATTTGACCGCTCTAGACAACGAAGAGACATACGGCAAGCCCCACGGGGCACAGAACGTACTCCAGATCTAACAAGAAATCAACAGCGAGTCAGACGTACATCGCCCCACATCCTACCTGGACGACCATAATCAGACCAGCGACCGCAGTCCTGTGAAGGAATGAGTATATTCCATTATAAGTAGCAAGAATAGTCGCACATTGCCGTTGAACCGTACACAAGAGATGCTTGGATTGCACACAACCCGGCTGGCACATGGTCTGCTCGGGTGTAGTTCCCGTAGAAACTGGTTACTCTATGAGTGTTGCTATTGCTGTCATCCAAGAAATGCAGTCACTCACAGTAAGCAGAATGAGATAGAGTAGATGACCCAGGTTACACAGAAGTTGATGATAATTGGGTTGCTTCGAGTTGTCTTTGACGCGAAGAACGTGCAGACCAGCATCGGCAGCCCGACGTGTCCCCCCACAATATGCAAAGTGAAAAAGAGCGGAACCAACTTCAGCAGTTCGGCTTTCAGATCTGTCGGATACAGAGTCAGTACACAGGAGGGACAACCATGACATATGCTTACCTTCCATTGATTACAGGCCGCACAAGCGACCGCAATGGATGCGTAGAAGGATGCCCGTTCTTAGCTTGTACAGATGTACAAGGAGTCGGGAAAGAGTAGTGTAGATTGACTGATTAGAGCATGCACGTTCAAGTAGCGGATTTATTGAGGCAACCGATGCAGCCTTCAGCCATCCAAGGGCCTCTTTGGAGTGTCATCAGAAACATAGATCAGAGAGAATACGTACGACCCTCACACCTTCTCTCTTAGTCCCGATGGTTCCACACGACTGAATGTGAGTACGCTAGCTGTAAAAATGAGACAATCGGCCCTTTACAGAAGGAGAACTCTGAGAGTCGTGGTTTCCACGACCCGCGAGTATATGTGGCAGCTCTATTGAATCCCAGCCGAAAACCTGTGGTGAAGATCTAGCACCATCAGGAAACGATGATGATCATTATACAGCCATCCTGTATGGTGATGCTCCACCGCATGTAACGAAAATACTCCCGTGGGGAACAATACGCCATGACGCTTACAGTCGCTCAACTGAGATGTCATGTTTTCCTTTGGAGTTTGCAGTCTAACCTGACCTACGTCGAAGAGACACTTATGTTTTAGGTGCACGAGATTCATTCGTTCAGGGCGACTGAAACGTTGAACGTTTGGAGGAAGATGATAGACAGATCATACATCTATCGAAGTGCAGCACCGCCTACGAGTAGCAAACCAAACCGTGCAGAAGGTTTAACAAGTTCCATCGCGGGCTGCAAGTGCTGTCCCACGGCTGGAATGCCACATGGCAAGAGGCTATTCGACTGGTCGTGAGTTTGTGTCTTGCCGCCCATTTCTACTCGTATATCGTGAGGCGGCAATAAGAGGGACAATAGCGTTTGTGTTCTGGATAAATATTCCGCAATGCTGCCGTCAACGTCGAGCTGCAAGTGCACAACGTTTGCCTGGGAAAGCTGACGGATTACGGGGTCAGTGTCTGAATTCATCCATAGGAGGAACAGAACCTTCTTCTGTGTTGCAGCTAAGTGATGGTCCAACGTCTCCAGAACGTCGGGTAATCTGCTTTTCCATTCACACGCCAATTTTCGCAGAAATATCATGTCGTAGAAATGCTGCACGTCTGTTTGATTGGTGGTCCCCTTCTGTTCTGCATTCTGGATACTGTCCCGCACAGCTTGGAAGAAATCTCGAAGACTATTGGCGATCAGATCCGTCCGTTCTGCGGGCTCGAGGTATACTGATATATCATGAAGTGAACTTGACAGCAGGAATAGGACGTGCACGAGAGCCGGCGAGACTGATGTGACCGACGAAGAAGCAACTAGCCGAAAATGTCAACCTGTGAGCAACACGGAACTGAGTGGAGACGAGGACGTACTGCCTTGCTGACGACTGATATCGGAAGACGTAAAAGTTGATGCGTATGTGGCGATGATCTGTTTGAGGACGTGATTCATCCATCGTTGCATCACGCTGTCGCATATTGCATGCATCAGCTTGCGGAATTCTATGCGTTGTCGGGCTTGAAGGTTAACCGCCAGACGGTTGATGGAATGGCACTCACTGCTAGTCTCTAGTTCATCACAACCAATAGTCGTAATGAAGGAAGATGTTGATGCGAGTTTGTATGCGGCCTGTCCCACGAACAGAGATGTCCTTCTACAGGCGTCTTCGAGCCCTCAATGAGCATAGCTCGGCCGCGCGAAATATGATTACAGACCTGTCTCATCGGTGGTATTGGTATCTGTAGCATGCTCTAAAATAGTGACGAGTCCGGTGCAGAGAGCCTCAGCATCTGATTTATATAGTTCTCTCAGCTCTTGCGCTAGTGCGCTTTCATTATAGATAATCTATCAGCACATATAGGACCGCAGAAGCTATTTAATCGACGTACCAAGACTCAGCGTCCACCGCTTGCATTCCCTCTAAATCCTCCTTTAGCGAACGCGCTTGGGACTCAACCGAGCCCAGTACTTCGTCCAAAAGAGAGGTTCGTCCTTGCATGCGTCGCTCAATCGAGGCCTTATATCGTCGAAACGATGAAGCTGTCGTCAGCGAACCCATATTCACTTCAAAGGAGTGTTGGGGCGAAGGAACCTCGAAGAGAAACTCGATGGACTGCATGTCTAATAAAATATGAGCACGTGTGTCGGACAAGCGATATATCGATAATTTCAACATACCTGATAAAGCCTCGTCAGGCTTCTGTCTTACAGTCTCGATCGCATGTGAGAGATGCTTTCTCAACTCCATTTCCAGCGTTTCCAGAGCCGATTTCCACACAACGACCGCCTGTCGCCGTGAATGATCGTCTAGGAACGACCGCATCCGTGATTTTTCTTCAGCTTGTATCCCATCAAGTGTTTCAATCAAATCGAAGGACGATGTTCGGATCTCCCAGACCTCGCGAACGCCTTCTAGAGCTGAAAACCACCTCCGCAGAACAACGCCAAGATCTGACATAGACTGGGTGAACCAAGCGTCCAGCTTCTCATCAAGTTGTGCTTGCGGAATTGAAGATGACAGAGATGTGCCGTCGACGTATGGTTTGTATGATCTGATGCTTTCTGGAAGAAGGAGAAAGTGGGTAGAAGCCGGTAGTGAGTTCAATAAAGATCTCGTCGTTATTTCAAGCTCGGCCGGGAGATGGGCCGCAGGCATCGACCCAGTTTGAATATATTGCAGTGTTTGCTTCATCATAGATAGCTTGTTGGCCCGGGCATTGTCCGCAAAAATCTCTCGTGCAGTGCCTAATGTTCCGCAGATGATTTCAAGTACAGTCTGCAATCTCTGCTTGATTTCCCGCACATTGGCTTTGTGCGCTCTGCTGGAGGTCTTCCCGTTGCCTACAGATGCGTGAGCATCACCATTCATGTGGTGTTCGTAGAGGTGCGATAATGTGAAAGACAGAGCCTTTGATCTTTGGGTTAGGTAGATCGTCAATGTCTCTGACAGTGGTCGCGACTCCAGCAAATGCAGAGTCAGTAGAGTAGCGCAGACTTCCTGCAACTAGTATTTAGCCGAACGGCTTCTCAACGATTGGAGAGAGTTACCTCAGGTGATATCATGTGCTCTCGAAGGGAGACGGTAGCTTTTTGGGTGATTTGTACACGGAATTGTGAAATTGCCTCCCATTGACGATGTACTATTGGCATTTGCTCCTGCAGAAGAAATTCATTGCAGCTCTGACACTACAGTTCTCTGAGCTTACGGAAACATCGATGGCATACACCTGCCATTTTTGATCCGCATCTCCACCTCCTCGTAGCAATGTCCGATGGACAGCACGAGCAGTCATGAAGAGCCACGCAGCGTGCAGGTATAGTTTACGTTCCATAAAGCGCCATAGATGTTCTGGGGCATCCAACAAAAGTTTGAGATGGGCAGAGAGCGACTGTAGTGCTTCGAGGTGCTCGTCTGAGTATGTTTGTCAGGCCTTAATGATGTTATCTGAGTGTCACTGAAAATGCACCTTCTGCGCTCGTCGAAGAGCGTTTGGGGGTACAAGGCAACTTTGCTGCGCCAACAATATCACACATCTCATGGAACACCTCTAGCACACGCTTCGAGGATTCTGCGATGGATATTATGGATGTCGAAGCCTGGAGTAGATCGCGGTACCGTTCCCTGCGCTTTCATGGTACAGTTGGAGGGACGTTCTTTAACACATTGGGTCTTTTCGGACGCACCCAACCATAAGACGTAATTCTTCCTGTTTTGCCTCGGCATTGGCCCTGTAGGAGTGACATGGATCGAGTTCTGCATAGCAGATCTTAGCGTAGTACGTACCTCAGGCGTTGCTGTACTGTCCTGACCTCTGATACAGTGTGTTTAGTGAGTAGGTCGTCTGGGTCATAGTCGTCCATGACTGTAACAGCGTCTAGCGCAGAGATCGCGACCGGAAACGTGGACGGTGAGCGTGTCAAGGATCCAGCTTGTCCATAATTAGGCCTCGGCTGGATGTTTGGACTGGGGTTCTCAAGAGAGCCCGATTTTGACTGAGAGGCATCAGCTGCATGAGATGAGCGTGAAGCCATGTTGTTCGAGCTGGATAACGGCGAGGCATCCAGTACGTAGTGTTATACAGAGTCGGCGGCTATCCCATAAGCGCCGGCCGTCGAGGCAGCTCATTTGCGCGGCGGTGTATACGAGCCTACTCATAACCTATCATCTATCAATCGCAGAGTTCCCTAATGTACAAGGCAATGCATGGTGTCCACAAATATGGTTGACTAGAAATGACGTGAACTACAGTACTTCGTGAGCAACCTCGTTCCCAGATACGCCTACGCCATAGGTTATCGTACTCTTGCTGAAATAAACCACGAGCCGAGAGGCTCTGGAAACATTACTTTTCTTCGCCATCTGCATTCTCTGATGATTCGCCCGCCTGCGGATCCTCACTTTCTGCACCAGCTTTCCTGGACGCTGACGGCTCGGAATTACTAACGCCATTTGCTGCCGGCCGTGACGGACCCGGCGATCCAGTGGCAGTTCGTTGCGGGGGAGATGAAGATGAAGTACCACCAGCTAGTCGTTGGTCTAGTGCCTTCAAAGCCATTGCTCTGGTGAGGTCTTCTTCAGAATACAATTTAGAAATAAGGAATCATTGAGATCCGCACCTCCTTCTCTCAGCCTCAGCACGAGCGCCGCCGGGCAGCGGCGCATATCCTCCAGACTCTACGTCGTTTCCAGATGATGGGATGAGATGGAGCTTCGATGCATATTTATGCACGGTGTTGCCGAGCCAAGTAATCGGGACGCTGCAAGAACGTCGCCGAAGACACCGGCCAAGATTAGGAAAGCAGGCAGGGGGAATACAAGGTGCTTACTGGATCAACGGAGGGAACCAGGTGACGAATGCGAAGGTCTCGCTACGATCGCCATACAGCGGCCCTCCATTCAAGTCCACTGCGTTCTTCTTGTAGAAGCGCAGCCATACATAGGAAACTAGCCAGCCGAATTGAATCACGATGAACGGGCATTGGAATCCAAGGATACACATGACAGTTGAAAATGTGACATAGGCCATCGGGAGTGTCTATGGGTGCATTCTTAGGTTTGAGTCCAACCATGAGATGGACTAGAACAGTCAAGCACCTTAACCCTGGCTTTGATGATGCCGAACAACTGCACCTGATGTTCGGGGATGATTTGCCTGAAAGCGACGAGCACCCCAATCTGTAGTGCCATTTGTCCGTGATACTGCTGCCCGTAGCTTGGATGCCGCGTAAGACAACATGTAAGAACATCCTTTAGGGCGAGCTCACAGGAAGACTGGGTTTCTCAGGGCAATGTACTCTATCCAGTTCAATCCAAACGCTATGATATTTGAAGCCGTTATGGTGACGGCGATGAACTTGAGCAACTCCACGGCACCCCATAATCGTTCCAAGTATCTCAGAGATGCAGGAATCACCAAGAGAGTGAACAAAAGCTGAACATAGCTCAGTCATAACACATCGCTCTAATGTTGAGCTCTCACCTCGATGATGGTTGTTTCCACGAGAGCAGAAGTGAGGAAGGTCCACGGATAAAATAGACTTGACCCTGGGACCAATACAAGATATGGCGCAGAAAATTCTTCACCGCCTTTCCATGATAGAATGTAGTAAACCAGAGACAACGCAACGGTTGCGACAGTATAAATGCGAGTTGCAGGTGGAATAGCAGCAACGAACTGCGCAGGCGAGAACGACAGCACAGCCATCTTTCAGAGCAGTCTCTGCAGCCTGACTTCGGAAACCTTCGGCCCAGACGATGGCACGAACAGGTACTGGTAGCAAGCCGCAATCCGCACTGGAGAGTTGGTCGCAAGAATGTCGAGGACAGTGACCAACAGCGCTACCGCGTGCGTGACCCATGCATGACCTCCGGAGCGTGACACCAATCGTGACGGCCACTCTCTGTCCATGACCATCACTCTCGTCCATGTCCCACTATGACTTTCGCCCCGGCGGCGCGCTCAAGCTGAGGGGCGGCGTTGCTGAGGGAGGCATCGTCAAGAAGTGCGTTACATCTGTGCTTCGCAGACGGTATTGTACTCAAGCCGTTCACAGGAGGAAGCACAAATCCAAGTCCAAAGAGAAGGAGAAGGAGAAGGAGAAAGAAGAGGACAAGGTTGCTGAAGCGGAGCGGCTGAAGGAACTGGAGTCGGCATTGAAAGTTGAAGAGGCCAAGAGTGGATCTCCGTCAGGAAGTGGCAGGAGCTCGCCAGTAGTTAGTAGCAGCAGCGATAGGAAGACGGCGGCGGAGCGAAGGTTCGAGGAGGTTCAGAAGAAACGGGTACGTTCTTCCAATGTTGTCATTGGTGTGCTCCTCTTTGACTGACATACATCAACCAGCTCGCCGCTAAAGTCGCTAAGCTTGCGAATCAAACGCACAAAGACCGTGTGCATGAATTCAACTCGAAGCTGGAGGCCTTGAGCGAGCACCATGATATCCCAAAGGTGAGAATAGTGGTCACTATTCGTAAAACAACGCTGACGGCTGCGAGATAGGTCGGTCCAGGCTAACGCTTCGCATTCATACCAATGGCCGCTGCATGTATATCTTGTTGGAACGTCTGTAATATATGTGCTCTATTACTCTGTTCACGTATTCGGATCTTTCTGGTGGTAGGACTGCTCGTCCCATTGTTGCAGAGTGCTTGCAACGGCGTGCAACGACATGCTTGCATAGCCAGTGTTTATCACGTATTTGTTCGTGGCGACGGAATTAGAATTCACGGGGTCTCAACGTGACCTTCGCTCCTGTACCTTACACTCGTCCATGCTCTTGCTCCACATCCACCACCGCTACAACCGCCATGAAAGCTCTTGCTCCCGACGCGTCTATTGAGAAGAAGGGGCACATATGTCCTCCTTCAAATGCCACCCACCCTCGAGACCGGTGGGAAACGGCCTTTGTGTATTCATTCATTTGCAAGTTCACGCAGCTACGGGGTAAGGTGGAAGGGTTTGACACACCTATGGAGTGAGTACTGCGAGTTTTGACGAGCCGATTCCTCGCGGGCTGACTATGTTGGGCCGGCACCGACAGTCTTGAGGAGGCGATGCTATCGGAGGAAGCGAACCCGATAATAACTCAAATCTTGGCGCGTTTTGTGTTGAACTTGCATCCACAAACGCGTAACTTGAGGTGGGATATCGTATGCACTTCGTTCGTGGCCGTCTCTTCCTTACTCGGACACGCTTTGCATAACAGTTCAGACGTGATATCGTCAACTGTGGCCACTGTATTGCAGGAGTACCTCAAGACGCCAGAGCGGTTGGTCTTTTGGGACGATGAGCTGAAGAAGAACGTGGATCCCTTCCACCAGATGCTAAATGGATTCTTTGCTGCGCCATGGGACTTGAAGGTATGCCTCAACCGTGACACTCGGATCTGCGCATGACTGACACGCGTGACTTGCAATTATATTCAGCTGAAGGTGCTCCGACAGCTAGTGGAATTGCAACTCTGCCATAGTTCAGACATCAAAGCCATCATAGACCGCGCTTGGGGTGTCATTCATAACAAGCACAAGAAGACTGAGACTACGTCTGCACCTCCTCCGCCCAGCGACCCCCAAAGCCAGGAAAATTTGCTACTGCTCCCACTCGGTCAGGACAAAGAGCGCAAACGCTACTGGGCTGTAGATGGTCCGTGCACGTTTTCTTTCTCTTCGCCATGCATTTTCCATATTTGCACGTATTTGCTTCCTGAGGTGACCTCAACTATTACTCGGCATCTTGCGACCCACTACCAATACAGTCTGGTGTAATTCTCACTGACGTCTTTTCATGTAGACTCTCCACGGTTATATATCTCAACGAATCCATGGAAGATCACTGCGACATTTCAAACTATTTCTACCACACGCGAAGAATATATGGAGGTTGTCGATAAGGTTAAGGAGGCTGCGCCTCCAGAACCAAAGGAAGGTGGACGAAGAACGAAATTAGAACAAGCACATCTTGCACTCTTGAAGCTTCTGGAAGAGAGAATTGAGGCGATTGATGCCGAAATAGCGGTGAGTAGGTCATATCTCTTTACATGCGAGAGGCAGCATGGTTATCAGACCTCGGAGCGCCACGCGCAACATTGCTGCCATATCTTCTCATGTTGAACACCGCTGTTGACGCACGTGACTGACCGGTCATCACGTAGCGAATCCAACGCGCCCGTAAGAAGATTGAGCAACGGAATCTCTTGATTGCTCAGGCAGAAGTTCGGGAAACCCGGACCCGTCGGCGGACTACTCGCCCTGACTATGCGTACATGAACGATCCCACCAGTGAGGTGAATTCTATATCATCTTCTCCTTGCGTTACGCTAGAATATTGTGCAGTTCCAGGACGATCAAGACGAGTACACTTATCAAGAGCAAGAGGACGAGGATTATGATGAACCGGCAGATGACGACGATCTGGCGGACTTCCGTGGTGCCAACGGTCGTTACCCTGGCATCGGTCGGCGGCGGTCAACGCGAGCCACTCATGCAGCTGTCCATGCCAGACGGTCCAGTGGAGCTCAGGATGATTGGGCCGAATGGCGCGGAGAACGCCGTTCTACTCGGTTAGGAGCGACCGTAGACATGCAATTGGACGGTCCACCAAAGCGAGCGCGGACAGAGGATAGTCTGGTCAGCAATGGGTCTACCGAAACACAGTCAACAACCGCACCGGCACAGAATGGCAACGGGCTCAAGATCAAGATACACGGCGCAGCGGCGGTTAAACCCACAGAGACGGTGGTGGAAGCAGTGGCGGGGAAGAAGAAAAGTAAATATTGGTACTACGCGGTGGAGCCCGTACCAGCTCCACAGGTCGCACCGGACGATCCCCTTGGGCCCCGTAAACGGCGACGGACGGAGAAAGCCGGCATACAAAATGGTACGCATCCGGAGCAAACACCGGATAACGAGTCTCATTCTGGGACGAACGGAGATGTTGTGATGCACGATCAAAATGAAGAGGATGGTTTGTCAACACGAGGGTCTCCCATGGATCAGTCATGAGCTTGTATCTCCATATTGTTGTACGCTTTCACGTCATCTTTATCTGCATTGGTTACGCGCAGCATTCACCATCATATTCTTGGATTGAGCATGACCCACACCGTCCGACCTAATTATTGCTACAGTAGCTAATTACTATGCTATGGGTGAGATACATGGATAGAGCATTAGATCCCATGCTTTTCTGGAAACATGCAAACAAAATGAATGTAAGCCCTGCCTTCGTCGAATGGGAGGCCATCAATTGGACGACCTCGATCGAGATCGCCTTTATGGGAAGTGTCGGCAGATGCCGAGGCAGGAAAGTCACGATCATGCCAGGGGTGGACAGCGTCGCCTTGCAAGGCTTGTCCACCGACGCTCACCCCTCGATTTATGCTCGCAAAGACGGCCAGGAATGCGCTCTCGAAGCAGGCCAAATCTCCCTTCAGATTCCGGGGCTGTCTCAATGCAAAGCGCGATGCCCCCCGCATGCTCACTCGATCCGCCACCACGACCGCTACACTACCATTACCTGCCTCGCACGAGGACACGGATGTCATAGCGCTCTTCGACCAGCCTCAGCAGCCTCAATGGTCGACTGCCCTGAACTTCACTGGGCTCTTTAATTATCCTAGTCTCTCGACACCGCTGGCCTTCAACGCCCTAGCTGATTCCACTCTCCGTCGTGCCCAACTCTTAACCGAGCGTGTGCTTAGAGCACGGGAATCGAGGCCCGAGTTGTTCAAGGTGGTGAAGAACTTGGATAGGCTGAGCGACCTGCTATGTGGGGTCATTGACTTGGCGGAGCTCCTCCGCAATGCGCATCCCGACAGAGCTTGGGTAAGATGTGCTGATGAGGTGTACGAAAAGTTATGCGAATTCATGAATATCCTGAATACCCATGTTGGTCTACACGAGGTGCGTGTGATCATGGCTCTCCTACAGATGCACGTTGACATCCAAGTTCTCAGGTTTTACATGCCGTGCTTTCTGATCCCGAGGTCGTCAAGTCGCTGACTTTGGAGGCCCATCAGACCGCACTAATATTCTGGAGGGACTTTGAAAAGTCTGGAATAGATCTACCACCAGAGCAGCGAAGCAGGTTTGTTTCGCTGTCGACAGAAATCATGCTACTTGGAAGGAAATTCGTCAACGAAACCACAAGCGCACGGCCACCAGCGATTATTAAACCAGTGGAACTGCAGGGGATAAAGGACATGGGAATGGGTGCACGACTGCGATTGCAAGCGCAATTCACTCAACGAGATCTGCTCGTATACCCCGGGTCATTACAAGCGCAAATGATCATGCGCAGTGCGCCAGCAGAAGGGCCTCGGAGAAAGCTGTACATGGCAGCCAATACAAGTACCCCCGAACATATAGAGACGTTAGAGAATCTGCTGCATGCTCGAGGTGAGCTTGCCCGCCTGGTCGGAAAGAGTAGTTTCGCACATATGACTCTCGCCGATAAAATGGCAAAATCACCGGGTGCGCGCAAGTCCTTCTCATATTCATTGTCATGAATACTGAAATGATGTTTAAATTCTTCTCTGTACGGTTTGCACAGAGAATGTCCAGCGCTTCTTGGACTCACTCATGGATTACACTCGACCGTACGCGAGAAGTGCGTTGCGCACGCTTAGCATGCGTAAGCAGGCACATCTGAACACTGCCCCCTTCCCGATCATCCAGGCTTGGGATCGCGACTACTATTGTCCTCCGGAGCCGCCAGCACCGCCAGTCAAGCTGCCTCCTCTGACTCTTGGCAGGGTATTCATGGGTCTATCACGCCTCTTCCAAAACCTGTACGGCGTCTCATTGCGTTTGGCCGACGTCGCTCCAGGAGAAGTCTGGCATGCTGACGTCCGCAAATTGGAGGTGGTGGACGAGGAGACGGGCGTTCTCGGATGGATTTACGCGGATCTCTTCGCGCGCAGAGGCAAGCCAAGCGGTGCGGCGCATTACACGGTGCGGTGTTCGAGGCGGACGGACGATGATGACCTAGAAGGTGATCTGCGGGATGCCGACGAGCACGACCGGGCGCTGATTAAAATGTCGTGTGACTTCGAGGCTGCGCACCGCCGCCAGTTCCCAGGCCAGGAAGGCACTTTCCAACTTCCTCTGGTGGTTCTACTGTGCGAGTTTACGAGGCCCTCGATTAGCCGGGGGCCAACGGTGCTGGAATGGCATGAGGTGATGACACTGTTTCACGAGATGGGCCACGCCATGCACTGTGAGTGTTTACTCCTCCGAACTGGATCGCTCGTTCTGACATGTATCGTGTTTGTAGCTATGATTGGCAGGACGGAGTATCAGAACGTTTCGGGCACGCGCTGTGCGACCGACTTCGTGGAGCTCCCTTCCATCCTGATGGAGCATTTTCTTAGCTCTCCGACAGTGCTCTCCCTCTTCGACTCTGACGGCTCGTTTGCGATCAGGCAAACGGGACACCACGAGGAAGACCCATGCAGCTCCATCGACACGCACACTCAAATCCTCCTCGCCGCGCTCGACCAGATCTACCATTCCCCTGCCGTTCTCAGCTCTGGCTTCGACTCCACAGCAGCGCTCGCGAAGCTCTCCGAGACGCGCGGCCTGATCCCTTACGTTCCAGGGACATCCTGGCAGACGCAGTTCGGGCACCTATTCGGCTACGGCGCCACATACTACTCGTACCTCTTCGACCGGGCGATCGCCTCACGCGTCTGGCGCAAGCTGTTTGCGCACGACCCGCTGAACCGCAGGACGGGCGAGAAGCTCAAGAAGGAGGTGTTGCGGCACGGCGGCGGGAAGGATCCTTGGGCGATGGTTAGCAAGCTGTTGGACGCGCCGGAGCTTGCGACGGGCGATGCGGAGGCGATGGCGGAGGTGGGGCGGTGGAAGATAGAGGATGAGGTATCGATGCCGGGGAGGCATTGATGCGTAGACTGAGATTGTGACTGTTTTCTGGTGGGAACGTTGTGCATGGGATTTGTTTTAAATCTAATGTATCTGCGATAATTCCAGGCTTTTCTCACTAATACCATGTAGCGATGCAAGACATGCATTCGTTGCATTGTCATTCCACAGCTCAATATGTACAGCACACTTGGTGGCCGGAGAGTTATTACAAGGCATGAGCGCAATACGGAGCACTGTCATCCACAAAGAAAACCAAGCAGGTAAATCACATAGCGACGATCACAAGCAACTCAAACTGTCCCATGGAGTAAGGTGAGCTGATATGTGGTTGACCTGAAGTCACAGAGCGAAGGCGAGCCGGGGCCGCTTGGAAACGACATGCAACTCGGACATGGAGGATTGTCTCTTGCGAATGTGAGGGGAGGGAATCGCATGAAGAGGTACGTTGGGCGAAAGTTCGGCTTTGTCCGTTTGCAGGGTGGTTGCTCCAATGCCTTCAGCTTGTGCGATGTAACTGATATGAGAGAATGGTAAGCACTAGTCATTCGAGTCATTATATTTACACACTCAGCGACGACCGGAGAATCATTCTCCTTGTCGAAAGGCCCCGCGAGGTTCACATCCTGAGACGATAACGGTGTCCCATGATCTTTGGGCATCCCTTGACTCTGGTAGGAGTAAACGGACGGTGCATGGCGCTCATGTGCCTGACTGTCCGCTGAATCCTCTATCAAAGGTAACATAACGGAAGGTGTTAGAACTCTGGGGCTCAAGATTACAGATGACAGACGACACACGATATCTTGTTATCGTGAGCAAAGCGGACTCGCGAAGTTTTGCAATTTGATAAGTCGTACTGCTAGGTGGAATATCGCAATCTGCGAGCTTCTCAAGGTACAACTTGACCGCAATAGACTGTATTTCCGCAAACGCCTCAAGCACGGCTTCACTTAGAGGCAACAAGCTTAGGTCGCCCCCTCGATACGCACGATGCGCAGCCTCGAGCATGTCCGCGTGGCGTCCATGACAGAACTTCTGGGACACGGCGGTCCAGCCGATTCGTTGCCGCACGTTGATAAACCAGGTATCCACGGATCGTATCGGTACGCCGGAGTTCCGAGCGAGCCATTGTTTCACCTCTTTGGAAGGATATGGATTGTGCAAGTTGTCAAGCAACCACTGGTATGCAGGGACGAAAAAGGCAGGATTGGACGACGGCTTCGGACTAGCTGACTGATACAATTGTGTTGAGGTGTCCAAATCGGCACTCCAATGCGGAGCTTTGAGATTCATTTGTTCTAGCAGGCCTTGCAAGGCATCCAGTGTCACCGATTGCATGGAGATCAGTTTCCCAGTATTGTTCTGGTGATGTAGTCGGCACGTAAAACACGTTGTGCGAGTTGGGTCGACACGAGGTGTGCGATTAAGACATCGCAAAAGTCACAGCGCTAGCGACGTGGCAGTGACGAAGAGCGGCACCGGAAGCAACGGGCGGCAGTGCATGTGAAGAGCGTTGAAACGCCCAGCCCGCGATCGGGCAGTCTGATCGAGCACTCAAACTGGGCGCTTCTTCAACGCCACTCCGGGTTCGGGCACCCAGTACGGTTCGGACGTACGTACTACTCGTATCTTTTCGACCGGGTAATCGCCTCGCGCGTCTGGCGAAAGCTGTTCGCGCATGACCCGCTGAACAGAAGGACGGGCGAGAAGCTCAAGAAGGAGGTGTTATGGCACGGCGGCGGGAAGGAGAGTCCTTGAGCGATGGTTAGCACGCCGTTGGATGCGCCGGAGCTGGCGACGGGCGATGCGGAGGCGATGGCGGAGGTGGGGAGGTGGAAGATAGAGGATGAGGTGTCGATTTCGGGGAGGCATTGATGCGTAGATTGAGATTGTGACTGTTCTCTGGTGGGAACGTTGTGCATGGGATTTGTTTTAAATCTAACGTATCTGCAATAATTCCAGGCTCCTCTCACTAATACCATGTAGCGATGTAAGGCATGCATTGTCATTCCACAGCTAACTCTGTACAGCACACTTGGTGGCCGGAGAGTTATTACAAGGCATGAGCGCAGTAGGGAGCACTGTCATCCACAAAGAAAACCAAGCAGGTAAATCAAATAGCGATTATCACAAGCAACTCAAACTGTCCCATGGAGTAAGGTGAGCTGATATGTGGTTGACCTGAAGTCAGAGAGCGAAGGCGAGCCGGGGTTGCTTGGAAATGACATGTGACTCGGACATTGATAGTCGTCTCTTGCGAAGGTGAGGGGACGGAATCGCATGAAGGGGTACGTCGAGCGAAAGTTCAGCTTTGTCTGCTTGCAGGGTAGTTGCTCCACTGCCATCAGCTTGTGCGATGTAACTGATATGAGAGAATGGTGAGTACTAGTCATTCGAATCATTACATTTAGTACATACTCAACGATGACCGAAGAATCGTTCTTTTCGTTAAAAGGCATCATGAGCTTCACATCCTGAGAGGATAACGGCGTCCCATGATCATTGGGCATCTCTTGACTCTGGTAGGAGTGAACAGACGGTGCATGGCGCTCATGTATCGGACTATTCGCTGAATCCTCTATCAAAGGTAACATAACGGAAGGTGTTAGAACTCTGGGGCTCGACATTACATATGACGGACGGCACACGATATCCTGTTGCCGTGAGCAGAGCAGACTCGCGAAGTTTTGCAATTTGATAAGTCGCACTGCTAGGTAGAATATCGCAATCTGCGAGCTTCTCAAGGTATAATTTGACTGCGGTAGACTGCATTTCCACAAACGCCGCAAACACGGTTCGATTTAGAGACAACAAGCTCAGGTCGCCCCCTCGATACGCACGATGCGCAACCTCGAGCATGTCCGCGTGGCGTCCATGACAGAACTTCTGGGACACGGCGGTCCAGCCGATTCGTTGTCGCACGTTGATGAACCAGATGTCCACGGATCGTATCGGTACGCCGGAGTTCCGTGCGAGCCATTGTTTCACCTCTTTGGAAGGATATGGATTGTGTAAGTTGTCAAGCAGCCATTGGTATGCAGGGACGAAAAAGGCAGGATTGGACGACGGCTTCGAACTAGCTGAGTGATACAATCGTGTTGAGGTGTCCAAATCGGCACTCCAATGCGGAGCTTTGAGATTCATTTGTTCTAGCATGCCTTGCAAGGCATCCACATCCATTGTCACCGAGTGCATGGAGATCAATTTTCCGGTATTGTTTCAGCTGATGTCGTCGGCATGTAAAAACACGTTGTGCGATTTGGGCCGACACGAGCTGTGCGGTTGAGAAGACGTCGTAAAAGTTCACAACAGTCACAGCGACGTGGCAGTGACGAACAACGGTAATGCGTGTGAAGAGTATCACGGCAGTGATGCCGAGCAGTTGGAACACCACGTCGCCCAGCCCGCGATCGAGCAGTCTGATCGAGCACTCAAATTGGGCGCTTCTGCAACGCCACTCCGGGGTCCGGGTGGCGTCAGTGACGAACACGCCTCATCATCGTGTCTCGCAACCTTGTACTCGCACTTATCTCCAAAAGGCGGACAATAGCTACTCCACGGAATCGAGTGGCGGAACTCGCATCCCGTTGCAGCGGGCAATAATCTCCCGGAAAAGAAGTCCACGCCGATCTACGATCGCATCGTCGACTTTCTGCAAGACGATCTTGCAATTAGATCCTTGTACAATTGCGCTCAGGGTTGTTGTTCGTGGCGCCGGTCACACCACGAGCGCCTCCGCAGGAGCTGTGCATGCGCGATCAAAGCGCATCTGACCTACTTGCGCAAGAGGGGGAGATGAGGCGTATTTCATGGATGTTCAGGAGGTAGAGCTGCACGATCAGAGGTTGGGTGCATGCTGGTTTGCGCATTCTCGAAGCATACTCATTAGTTGCGAAAACGTATTCGGAATCTGAATCGCAACGAGCAGCTCGCCCACTCCATTTTATTACTCTTCTGCCAGTTCAAAACAGTCGCCGTTCTGAAGCTGCGTTGATGCTGATTCCGCTCATTCCACGAGCTGCAGTTGCTTGCATCACCCATCCCGCATCTCGAGCATCCTATGGATGGCAGACGTTGAATGAAATGCCTGAGGGTGTGGGCTGTTCTCGCAGCATGAGGACCTCGCGATTGACGTCGCTCGGCTCGATGGATTATTTCAGATGTATCTCACATGGAGCTAACGGATTTATTAGGAACAAGACTGTGCGAGCAACGACGAACAGAGACATGGACGAACGAAGGAACGAGGGGAAAGTCAGCGCCAAGGCGTTGTTGTGGCGGCGCACATGATTTGACGTCATTTTTCACGTGCCGTCGAGTTTTGGCGGAAACCTGCTCCCGTTCACGACCGTACCGTAAGACCCTCTACTATCGTAGCGGGAAATAATATATGCCTTTGAATAGGATACTCTCCATTGACTCTTGAGCTTACTTAAGGTGACAGCATTAGCTGGTCTTGCACGAGTAGATCAACGCCGATGCAAGATATACTATTGAAGAGAAGACAATGTCGTCGGAACACGTCATAAATTAGTCTCAGGCTGTAAATACTAATAATTTAACACATTGAGATCAGCCGGTCGGGGTATAAAGGCCGATGTCTGCATGGTAAAACATTCGCCGTCATCAACAGGATCGAACTACAAGTTAGATATCACGCAAATTCAGGCGAGAAAAGACAGAGCTCTACAACGCAATCAGCGTAGGGCCTCTACCAGTCATGACAGTGGTGTTGCATTACAGCAGCAGGAGGGAGGTCGACTGAATTCGGAGGCGGTGTGAGAGGCACATCCGAGTCTGTGCCTGAGCTGGAGCCGGACGGTGATAATGATCGAAAAGAAACTGATGTCCGACGGCGGCCGACTGAACACATTGAGCGTGCAAGGGGCCAGATAGAAATGACATGTTTCTCTGGTGTAGAGGCACGCGCTTCCCACCGAGTCATACGTCTTGCTGCCAGATACCTTGGTGGAGGATATGGTTGGTGAACCACTCGTATCGATGCAACAGGCGGAGGCAGCGGCGGTGATGAATGAAGTGCAACAGGTGGTGTTGGAGTTGCAGTGGGGGCCCCTTTCTTTGCGCCGGATTCTCGCAGTTTAGAAGCGAGCTCATTTGACCTCGTATATGAGGCACTCTGAGCACTTTGTTTGTCGCAGTACTGTCCATTTGGCTGTCCGTATCGTCTAGATCTAGGCAATCCGGACACACTTCGGTCGAAGAGATGGGATGAATTCCGGCTAGTCGCCGTACTAAACGACGGCGTATGAGCGGATGGGTTGAGACGCGAGAATGTTTCTGGATTCTGTGGATGGGGAGGCGACGCAGAACAAGCCTGGCTTTTGTCCACGGGACTGTCAAGCAGGGATTTTTGACACGACTGCGCACACGACAATTGCAGATAATCACAACGCAAGGGAAGCAACGCAGGCAGCGGTGCACAAGGTGGAATAACGGCAAATCCAAGAGCAGCGTGCAGGGTTGCCGAATGTGAACGCTGTGATTGCTTCGGAACCTCCTGAGAATCATCGTTCAAAGACAATCTCGCGAACAACTCGGACAGGTCCGCGATATCCGCTGAACCTGACAGAGGAATGTGTGACGAAGACGTTCGTCGCAACCATGGTAAATCCAGGCAGCGAGGGACATCTTCCGGAGGGTAAAGAGGATCGGGGCCGACAGGAGGATATGGAGATGGAAATGCATGCGCAGGACGGCCTCGATCGAATGCAATAATTGTCCCGCTTCTCGGTGCACGTGTGATAGGTTTCAGGCTCTCGGCCTTATATTCATTCTAGTTAGTCCAGCAACATGCATACAGATTATATCTGCTACACACCTTGCCGCATTTGAGGCAGGACCCGTTATTCACGGCGTTATGGTCAAATGACTCCGCTATGATCGTCTTATGTTCTTCTGGTAGTTCAAGAAAGTTGTGGTCTGTGCCTGGATTCTCCTTCTCGATCTTGCAGCGATTCCTCTGATTTTGGAACTGATGAATTGTTGGAGGAGCGTGTTTATGAAACTGCGTGGTATGGACTCACCCATTTCGTGATCTGACTATAGTCCAAGCCACATTCGCATGCGAGTTCCTGTCTCTGTGTCACAGAGGGAAAAGCATTTTGTCGATATGCTTTCATCAAAATCAGGACGGAAGCCTGGACACCTCATCACTCAGCAGTCCCACTTTCCCGACTACATTCCATCTCACCTGATCAAAGCTGCTCCGCGAGGGGTCCATATCCACGTGCTCCCTCGTTCCTGACTTTAGCTCTCCACTCCGCGTATGCATGATTCGGTTATTGACGTTATCCACGATCTGCTTGACCCAAGTATCCATGGTGTCAACGAACTTGGTTTGATAAGCCGAACGAAGTAGAAGCTGTAGATATTCCGTATCCGAAGTGGGTGAATCATCGATGAATGCACGGCTAGCTCGCCGAAGCTGCGTTTCGCATTCCTTCTTCAGTCGCATGGCGGCTTCCGTGTAGGCACTTACGATCTTGTTTGCGATTGCCGGATGAAGCATGGAGGGCAGACGATCACCTAGCGATAACAATGGAGGAAGAATGCAGTCGAATGCAGGTGCAGCATATTCTTGCAGCATCGATCGCGAGGAATCTGTTGTTGCAGGAAACGAGGCTCGTGCTGCAGAAGCCTTGACGACACTTCTCGCAACGTCCACGATTCGCCGTAAAATATCGAGGTCGGAGACTGGCATCGTGTATGAGGCCATGGCCGAAGGAGCTCAGCTGGTAAGTACTAGTGGGAGTGGCTCAGATACACTAGCAAAAGCGGCACGATGTGTCGTGAACATCTCGACCTGATATAGTGACGTGAACGTGTAAAATCGGGGGACTCGTAACCAGTGGCGTTCCACGACTCCGACGCATTGTTGGATGGATTTGGAGATGAATGATCCTTCTCATTCGGGATACGCCGCAAGTTACACCGGTCGCTCAGGTATATAATAGTATGCATGCCGCGAAATTGGCTCTCGCAACCTGAACACATACCGAATCTTCACATGATAATGGCGGATTCTATCCGTAGTCGATTGCTGGATGCTGAAGACAAGCTGCTTTCTACTGTAATCGATGGTCCAGCTGCTATAGAGGCCTTCGATCATTACTGGACGGCACTATTGCACGATGTCGATAACGCTCTGTTATCCGAAGCTGGCCTCGACGCTGACACAATCTCCTTGGCGCATGCAACATCTTCTAGAATCGCCATATTGGCTGATACCTTTCAAAGCATGCAAGCTGATTATGACGCGTTGACGTCTGCTATGGTCGATGACCTAGAAGACGCTCTGAGAAGAACCACCCTGCAGGACATTGCCTTCAGGATCGCGACCCCTGAGGAGCCTGGTGGGAATGACGCTTTTCTTGCGGGCTCAAGTACCACAGCGTCATTTCATCGTCTTGAAAATGGTAAGCAGTTCGTTCACCCTCTGTTCGTGTCCCACGCTAAAGAGCTCCTTTAGCTGCATCACAGTGGTTATTTACGAACGTGAATAATCCCTACCCATCCCGCCAAATGAAGTTATTGATCGCCAAAACCGCGGAGGTTTCTCTTGAGGTGGTAGATGGTTGGTTCAAGCGTACAAGGCGGCGTATTGGTTGGACCACGATTTGTGCCGGTCATTTTCATGGATCCCGTCTTGCGCTGATCAATGCAGTCACTCGCGTTTTGAATGATCAAGACGTTGAATTCTTAGACCCTAGTACGGTCTTGGAGATCATAGAGATGCATGAACGTGCGTTCAAACTGGCAAATGCTTCTGCTAACCACATCAATACATGGCGCCATGACATCACCCTGGATCACTCCCTCAAGTCATCTATCCCGAGAACACAAAGATGTGCTTACGCTAGCCCTTGCATGTCTCGGCCCTTACCCTCAGATCCCTCATCAGCGGTGTATAACAGTAGCCTTACACCTGCCGTCACTCGGAAGCGTGCTGCTAGCACCTTGAGCGAAGATATTGATACCAATACTCATTGCACTACTCCGCCGCTCAAACGTATCCGGTACGTTCCTTGCTCGTTCCTTGCCACAATATGGAATGTTAACCAGACCTTGTTCACCAGGATGTCATATTCCTTGCACGACAGCTCCGAACTGGACCTTCCCATAGCCGGATCTTTTGGCTCGCCTGTTTCAGCATGCGCTCCTTCGGCAACCGACTTGATTCCACACATCGAAACTCCAACTTCGTTCTCGCATGGTTCAGAGCTTGCATTGCAAAGTAGTTCATCCTCGACGACAACTAATCGACGGAAACGATGTGCGGAGGAAGACAACGTTCATATTTCTAAACGTTCACGATGTTGCGCTCCGGACAGCGTTGCGCGTATGACATCTATATTTCCTCCGTCGGACCAGCAGCTGGACGAAGAGATCTGCAACATCAATGATTGGTTTGATTCCAACTTCAAAAATCCAGATCAGGTGTTATTGGCTCCCCGCGATCCGTCAATCCCGCTGGACGTGACGTTCTTCGAAGATTGGGCCTCGCACACTTACCTCAGTAGTCAAAGTGAGGATGGAATCATCCTTGGAGATTTCAGTATGTGAACATCTGTCTTTACAGGATTCAGTATTGCTCTAATCGCAGTTTTAGGCTCATATGATGCGAGCGAGAGTGTTTCTCCATACGTTTTTATTCCCCCGTATGGTTTCCTCGCGGATGCACCAACACCTTTCACGAACGATTGTAATGCCGACCACGGTGAACAGTTGGAGATGCATTCTCGCTCTCGGTCCTACACGTCACCGTCACCACGACTCGCGCCCGTTCTCACTAATGCCGGACAGAGTGAATCGGGCGACGAGTCGGCACAGAACGTTGCTGATTCTCCAGCGACATCCGTCTCAAAAAAGTCAGCACACACGGCTTCTACCTGGGACCTTATTGGCATGCTATGTCGAGGATTAGAGTTGTCATCTTCGACCGATTGTTTCCCTCCATTCCTGGATTGGCATGATACCCATTCCTACGATAATATCGTCGGTGTCTGCGCCTCATCTGACGAGGTCTGCAGTGAGAGCCGCACCACACCTCTTCCCACCTATAGTAACTTATATCCCTGTCCGGTCTTCGCTCCAGCAGTCTTCGGCTAATAGCGTGGAGCGCTTGAACATGTCTGATGTCCCAAGCGAATTTGAAGGGTTTTCGTGCCGATTGTCGTTGTGTAGCACCAGATAATCTCGCCAATGTGCAGTCTCGATCAATCTTCGATCAGTTTTGAAGGCCAGGGACAGTTCTTCAAGCTACCTCACCCAAATGCCAGTGGGTATTGATCATGGGTAAGATAGACCCAGCTCATCTTCGACTACTGTGGTCACAGCGTGACCATCACGTGAATAGCGTGCTCGAGATGTTAGCCGCCCGATAAGTCCCAGCAGAACAGATAGGTCACCATTCCACCATGCAAAGAGCCACAATAAATACATAGAGATCATAGATTGTGTGGAAGTACTACATGTATTGACCAGCATTCCATTAACAACAGTTCCGGCTGCAGCCTATAAGAGAGTCTCACTAACATTCTCCTTGTCTGCATCCTCACATTCTGGGAATCAACAGTCTTTCTTCCCAGCATATTCACCCAGATACTTGAGCAACTGATCCACTCAATGAGGTCATTTTGGCATGGAAAACTACATGTAGCACATGCCGGGGATGATGGTACTAACTGTCACTGTTTTACCTGACAAGTCATTATAGGAACAAATGCTATTAAGGAGCATATCATTTTTCATCATTTCTCGTCGCATAAGAAGTCACGTGACCTAACA